>NC_089581.1:72393854-72523600 GCF_019320115.1 Miscanthus floridulus
TTGAGGATGTGACAGGCCATCTGTGAGTGGTGGACGAGCGCTTGGAGCAGGCGACAGCAATGAAGGACAGCAGCAAATTGCTACTGACGGAACAAGAGTGGGCTGCTCAGAGGAACTTCGGAAAGGCAGCCTCCTCCAGCAGTGGTGGCAATGGCAAGCGCCGCGGCAAGGCTTCTTCGGAGAAGAAGAAGCAGGTCGACCCCAACGCCTATTGGCGTTGTGGGAAGATGAGCCATTGGGCACGAGAATGCCCAAATTACAAGCAGGAGAAGAAGGCTGAGGCTCATCTAGCGCAAGCTAATGATGAGGATGAGACCACTATCCTGATGGCAATGTTCTGTGCACTACACGACATTGAGGCCAAGGAGAGGGAAGAGGCGACAATAGTGGAAGGACCTGGGAGGGCCCTGAAGTTTGTCAACCTCGATGAACCACGTGCCCAAGTCCACCTTGAACGTGTGGGCGCCAACTAGGAGCAACGGTGGTATTTGGACTCTGGTGTCAGCAACCACATGACAGGCTCCAAGGCATCCTTCTCCGAGCTCGACGATGATGTTACCAATACGATAAAGTTTGGTGATGGCTCAAGGGTGGCTATCCAAGGGCGCGGCACCATCATCTTTAGGTGCTAGAACAGGGATCACCGCATGCTAACGGATGTATATTACATCCCGCAGCTACGTTCCAGCATCATCAGCATTGGTCAGTTGGATGAGTGCGGTAGTGATGTACTGATCAAGGATAGAGTCCTTAGGATCAGGGACTAGGAGCAGCGACTTCTTGCCAAGGTGAAGAGGTCCCTAAACTGGTTGTACCTACTCGACCTGAAGGTAGAGTAGCCGGTGTGCCTAGCGGCAAGGCACTCTGAGGAACTGCGGATGTGGCATGCCCGGTTCAGACATCTTAGCTTCGATGCGCTTGGTCGGCTAGAGAAGATGGTATGAGGGCTACCCCACATCAAGCACGGAGGTGAGCTATGTGATAGCTGCTAGGACGAGAAGCAGAGGAGGCTACCATTCCCAAAGGCGGCCAAGTATCGCATGAAGGACACTCTCGAGCTCATCCATGGAAACCTATGCGGTTCCGATCACGTCTGCTACAAACGGTGGTCGGTGATACTTCCTCCTGCTCATGGATGATTGTAGTCGCTACATGTGGCTACAACTCCTGACGAGCAAGGATGAAGCGGTGGCGGCAATCAAGAAGTTCAAGATGTGCGTGGAGGCCAACAGCGGCAAGAAGCTCTACGTGCTGAGGACTGATCGCGGTGGTAAATTCACTTCGGTGGAGTTTGCTGCATACTGCATGGATCAGGGTGTGGGGCGACACCACACTACGTCATACTCGCCATAATAGAATGGCATGGTGGAGAGGCAGAACCAGATGGTGGTCGGCATGGCTCAATCCATGATGAAGGCCAAAGGCATGCCGGCAAGGTTCTGGGGTGAGGCGGTGACCATAGCGGTGTCCATCCTCAACCGTGCTCTGACCAAGGCCCTGATGAGCAAGATGTTGTTCGAAGCTTGGTATGGGCGCAAGCTGAGCGTGTCCTTCCTCTGGACATTTGGCTGCATCAGCCACGTCAGGAAGACGAAGCCAAACCTCACCAAGCTGGAGGATAGGAGCACACCGATGGTGTTCCTAGGCTACGCAGAGGGTGCCAAGGCGTATCGGCTCTATGACCCACACGGAGACAAGGTGCTTGTCTCGTGCAACATTGTATTCGATGAGAAGGCAGCTTTGGACTAGAGCAGTCCAAGCATGGGGGAAGCTGGCGGCTTCACTAGCACCTTTGTCGTCGAGCACCTGGTCATCCACGACGGTGGAGACGCTGGGGAAGAGGTGTCGAGCACTCTAGGAGGGGTGCCAAGCACTCCAGCGGTAGAGCCAAGCACTTTGGGAGGGATGCCAAGCACTACGGGAGGAGTGTCGAGCACTCCTGGAGGGATGCCAAGCATGCCAAGAGTGGCGCCGAGAGGTTCTACAGTGGTGGCAACCACTCTAGGACAGGTGTCAAGCACTCCCATGGCAAAGCCAAGAGGTCCTACAGTGGTACCGACCACTCCAAGACTGAGGCTGAATGCTCCTACAGTGGTGCCGAGCACTGCAGGAGTAGTGACGAGCTATCCAGAAGTAGTGCCAAGCACTACAACTAGGGTGCTGAGCACTCTAGGTGTTGTGCCGAGCACTCTGGTGGAACAGGGAACTCCATCAACACCGATCGAGTTCGCCTCACCTCTAAGTGACATCACTGAGTTTGTGGATGCCTTCTACGAAGGAGAGGAGGTGCGGTTTCGCAGGCTGGACGACATCGTCGGCGGCACAGGGCCCTCAGGACTAGCTAGCCGGCTGCTCAATGACACAAAGTTGCTTCTCATCAGTGTAGAAGAACCACCCATGTTTGCTCTAGCCGAGCAGGATGGAAACTGGTGATGGGCGATGCTGGAGAAGATGAAGGCGATCGAGGAAAATGAGACATGGCAACTCATCGATCCACCTCCAGGATGTCGTCCGATCAGCCTGAAGTGGGTGTACAAGGTCAAGCGGGATGAGTTCGGCGCCATTATCAAGCACAAGGAGCGCCTCGTCGCCTGAGGCTTTGTTCAGCGCGAGGGCATAGACTTCGAGGAGGTCTTTGCGCCAGTAGCGCGCATAGAGTCAGTCCATTTGCTACTAGCTTTGGCAGAAGCAAAAGACTGGTGTGTCCATCACTTGGACGTTAAATCGACCTTCCTCAACAGCGAGCTGGCGGAGACGGTCTTCGTCAGGCAACCTCCAGGTTTCGCCGTCAAGGGAGAGGAGCACAGGGTGCTCCGACTACGCAAGGTGCTCTATGGGCTATGGTAGGCCCCACGAGCATGGAACGCCAAGCTTGACGCCATGCTGGGTAAGCTTTGGTTTCAACGGTGCACAACTGAGCACGCGCTCTACACACGGCGATGGAGGAAGGAGGAGCTCGTCGTTGGCATGTATGTGGATGACTTGATCGTCACCGGCGCGCGCACGGAGGACACAATGGCTTCAAGTGCGAGATGGCGGCTTGTTTTCGAATGAGCGATCTCAGCGCACTCTCCTACTACCTCAGCATGGAGGTGAGACAGGGGAAGGAGGAACTCACGCTCAGTCAGAGCGCGTATACCTCCAAGCTATTGGAGAGGAGTGGCATGGCTGAGTGCAAGCCATGCGTGACTCCGATGGAGGAGCGGCTGAAGCTGACAAAGGCCAGCACCGTGGCGAAGGTGGATGCAACACTCTACCAGAGCATCATCGACGGTCTGCGCTACCTAGTCCACACGAGGCCGGACATTGCGTTCGTTGTGGGCTACCTCATTCGCTTCATGAATGATCCCAGAGAGGATCACTGGGCTACAGAGAAGCGGCTACTGCACTACGTCAAGGAGACGGTGGATCAAGGGATCATCTTTCCCAAGACCGGCGGGAGTAGACTGTAGCTCACTATGTTCAGCGATGCAGACATGGTAGGGGACATCGACGGACGACGGAGCACCTCTGCGGGTCAGTTCTAACTTCATGGTTGTCGCTGAAACAGAAGGTGGTGGCGCTATCTACGTGCGAGGCAGAGTACGTAGCGGCGGCCATAGCGGTGTGCCAAGTTGTGTGGCTGCGCTAGTTGCTGGGTGAGCTGACCAGTGTGGAAGCTCATCCACCAGCACTGATGGTGGACAACCAGCCCGCCATTATTCTCATGAAGAATCTGGTTCTGCATGACCGGAGTAAACACATCGACATGAAGTTCCACTTCCTTAGGGACTGTGTCGATAGAGGGCAGATAGTCATCGAGTTCGTCAAAACTGGTCGGCAAATCGCGGACATCCTCACTAAGCCGCTCGGACGTCTTCGACTCACGGAGCTGAAGGAGATGATCGGCACGGAGGGGGTACAAGGGTTAGCAGTAGAATTAGAGAAAGATTGTTAGATAATCTACTGCTGCCTTGTGTGAATACAATAAGGAAAGGCGGCGGCTCACCTGCAGCACTGTAGCCACATGCAGAGGCCGACGCAGAGTCAACCCTGTATGTTATCTAGTTACTGTTACAGCATGTGTGCTGTACTAGGATTAGATAGATAAAGTTGTATAAATAGACTACCACGGCAACTCAGTAAAGAGAGTTCAGATTTGTCATCTCTTATACAGGGCTTCGTCCAACGCTGGTGTCTTGTACTATGTGTATACTCTGTTCTCCCTCTTCTTCAACCTCTAGCCATAGTGTGTGGGGACGGACAACACTTGTTCATAGTCGACTTAGCTAGTAGGCGCTCGGCAACACTAACAAGTGCTCGACAACACTGGTGAGTGATTCACTCACCTGAGCCGATGATCCTGTGGACTAACAAACTCCCCCTCATGATCATGAATTATAAAGCCCCAACTACCTTGCAAGGTCTCCGAGATAAAGGAACCATCCGCATTAATCTTCAGCTGATCTGGTGGTGGCGCACACCATCTAGGCATGGACAGGTTCGAACTGGCCGGCTGCTGCTGCTCCTTTCTGCCCAGATCGCCAATGAGCTGCATCACTACAGCTGCTACTTCCTCCCCCGTCAGTCCCTTCTCTCCTTTATTTATTTTATTTCTCACACTCCATTTCCAGAGCAAAAGCAAAGTCTTGATGCAGACATCCTCCTCATCTGAAGCACTTCTGTAATCACCTCCCAGGCTGATTGTTTCGTTAACAACACTTGACAGACTGGTTCAAGCGAAAGACTGGACCAGCAGCGCCCGACCAATTTACATTTGAGGAAGCAACGTCCCCCATCCTCATCTTGACGATTACATACAGGACATCTTGTATCGATCGAGTAGTATCCCCCGACGACGGATGTTCATCTTCAGAGCCAGGCTATTATGCGCCAGGAGCCATGTGAATTGTTTCACCTTTGGCGGGCATTGGAGTCTCCAGATCTTACGCTAGATCGCCCCATTCTCCTTTTCTCCCTGCCACAGCTGCTAGTCTCGCCAGCCTGACGGACCTTCGCCCGGTGTTTTGCATCATCAAGCATATGGTAAGCACTCTTAACCGAGAACTGGCCCCTACGATCAAAATGCCAAGCGAAAGCATCTTCGTGTCCTGGACTTGTAGGGGTTGCCAGGATGTGCCGCACATCTTCAGTCCAAAAAATATCACGTACCATCTCTTCATCCCATGTGCCCGATTCCGGATGCAGTAGCTCCGCAACTTTTGTCACCAACGTGGCCTTCTAGAGACTCCATTGTGTATCCATGGATCCTCCCAGATTTTGATTTGAGATCCATCTCCTACTCGCCATATTAGTCCCTCTTGCAGCGCTTGGAGGCCTCTCACAATGCTGCGCCAAGAATAGGATATGCCCGGCCCTTCCCTGGCTTGCAACAAGGATATGTTGGTACAGTACTTCGCCGTCAACAACTGCGCACACAAGGAGTCCGGGTTCTGTAGAATCCTCCATCCTTGACGTGCCAACATAGCTAAATTGAACAAATGCAGATCTCTGTATCCCAGCCCGCCTTCCTCTTTCCTTCTGCACATTTCCTCCCAAGAAACCCAATGCATCTTGTTTTCTTTGTCTTGCTGTGCCCACCAATATCGACAAACCATTTTACTCATCTCATCACATAAAGATTTTGTCAAGTCAAAGCAGGACATAGCGTAGGAAGGAATTGTTTGCGCCACTGCTTTTGTCAAGGTTTCCTTGCCTGCTTTTGATAACAATTTCTCCTTCCACCCCTGAATGCGTTTCCATAGCCTCTCCTTTAGATATGCAAATAAGCTTGCCTTAGATCTCCACATATAGGTTGGCAAACCCAAATATCTCGCATTCAAAGACTCCTGCGTGAGCTCCATAATTTGCATAAACTTTCTTTTATCCTGGGATTTTGTGTTCTTGCTAAATACGATGGATGATTTGTCCTTGTTAATTTTCTGCCCCGAGCATGTCTCATAAATTTGTAGCACTTGTCGCAAATGGGCTGTGTTCTCTTCATTTGCTTGCAGGAGAATCAGCGAGTCATCAGCGAACAAAAGATGAGTGATGCTTGGGGCTCCAGCACATATAGTCACCCCTTGTATACTTCCTCCTCAGCGGCGCTGATCAAGCCAGAAAAACCTTCAGCACACAACAAGAAGAGGTATGGGGAAAGTGGGTCCCCCTGTCGTAGCCCCCGGATGCTATAATTATATTTGCTCTGTTAAACTCCCATTAACCTTTATACGGTATGTAACCGTTGAGATGCATTAATTAGGCTGATCCATCTTTCATGGAACCCCATCTTTCTCATTATCTTTCCATGAACGACCATTCCACTCGATCGTATGCCTTGCTCATATCAAGCTTGAGCGCCACATAACCATCAACTCCACTCCTTTTATTCTGCATGAAATGATTCATCTCATAGGCAATGAGCACGTTGTAAGTAATCAGACTGGCACAAAAGCACTCTGATTTTGAGAGATAATCTCTGGCAATATAATCTTCATGCCATTTGCAAGAACGTCGAAGCAATTTTGTATACCACGTTGCATAGGCTAATCGGACGAAGGTCCTTGAGTTTCTTCGGTAATTGCACTTTAGGGATAAGCACCACCACTGTGTCATTCCATGAATCTGGCATCAGCCCCCCTCTCAGAAAATTCCTCACTTCTCTGATAACATCATCTCCTATTGTCTCCCAAAAGGATTTATAGAAAATAGCGGGCATCCCGTCATCACCTGGTGCCTTCAGGTTGCCAATACTATCCAGTCCTTGTTTAATTTCTTCATCCGAAAACTCCTTCAACAATATATCATTCATCTCGGGCGTGACACGAGCATCAATACAACGCAGCAGCTCATCTGTGTCGCCACCTGCATGTGAAGTAAACAAGTCACGGTAAAAATCAGTCACCGCCCCCAACAAACCTCCATCCTCCTCCATTACACGCCCGTCATCCAAAACTATTCTCCGGATTCTGCTTCTACGCTTCCTCTCAATGGCATATTGGTGGAAAAAATTTGTGTTTCTATCCCCCTTGTCCACCCAATGTACTTTCGCCCGCTGTCTCCAATACAAATTTCTCTGCTCCTCCAACCTTTCTAACTTAAATTTCAGCAGCTCGCTAGATTTCCCTCAATGGCCCCCCGACGCTTACGAGCTCTCTTTATTCTCTTCTCTAGGTCGCCCAGAATATTTCTACTCCAATCTTGAAGACCAAGAGCTACACCTTGCAGGGCATCCCACACCTTACCCCCACCCCACCCCCCCCCCCCCCCCCCCCCCCCCCCCCCCTCCCCTCCATCGACAATTTCCAAGAATTATTTACAATCTCCCCGCACTGATCTTCCTGCACCCACCCACCCTCGAAACGGAAAGGCGGGCTATCTCTTCTACTAGATGGATGGGTCTCCCCCCAGTCAGTCTCCACAATCACCGGCCGATGATCCGAAAGTTGGGAACCGAGCCCTCCACTCACCATCCGCCACTGCTCGGTCCAATCTCTCACGGGCATAACGTTCATCATCATGCTTGTTGTTCCACCAAGTGAAAGGATCTCCAGAAAAACCTAGATCAGTCATGCCACAATCATCCAAAGCCTCGTTGAAAGCATCCATACATGTCTGCGATCTCGGCGGGCCCCCTTCCTTCTCACATCCCAACAAGATCTCATTGAAATCCCCCATACACAACCACGGGTGTCGCCTCACCGCGTTCAGCGTTCTCAACGCCATCCACGACAGGGGCTTCTGATCCGTCCTCGGCTCCCCATAGAAGCCCATGAATCTCCACACAAAACCATCCTCCTCTGTCACGTCCGCATCGATGTATAGTTTACACATCCTACGAACATGCACATGCACGATCACCCCCCTCCGCCAGAAGACTGCCAAGCCCCCACTTGTCCCTTCACAGTCCTTTGCCATCATGTTTGTTAGCCCCAACTTGCACTTAAAGCCATCCATCTTGCGCTCGTCCATTTTGGTTTCGGACAAGAACAAGATACCGGGGTCCTCCTCCTTCTGAAGTCTCAGAAAGCCACGTGCTGCCGCACCGTTCCCCAACCCGCGGCAGTTCCACGCAATGACCTTCATTGGTCCCTGCGGAGCTGTTCCGATAGCCCCGTTTTCAAGACTTCAGATTCCGAAGCAAACTTCTCCGATTCTTCTTTCCTCGCCTTCTTGGACACCAGATCAGTATCCACCACCATCAAGTCCTCCACACCCCTTTTCCTGCCTGCCTCCAACATAGGACTCCCGGGAGACGAAGAAGCGCAGCCGCCCACAGTCACCAGACGGTGAGGACTAAGGCTAGCAGAACTTGGGCTGGCCTCCGAACAGCGGAGAATTGACCGTGGACGCAAGTGGAGGATGGGATTGTGGACTCAAACCCTGAGATCAGGAAAAGATCAGGGCAGTAACGGAGAAGATCGGAGAAGAAGATGCAGAAATCTAACCGTCTGCACTACGTGAAAAACGGTTTGTAGCAACAGATCAAATTTTTTATAGGGACGATTGGTGATGGAGTCATCCCTACAGTAGCGTGCTCGGAAGCCCAGAGATCAGTCGCTCCTACAAATGGAACAGCAGGGACGGCTGGTGATACGAGCCGCCCCTATAAATGGGTCAGATTTGTAGAGACGGCTCACTCACCAGCCACCCCCGGTGTTGCTATTTGTAGAGACGGCTGGTGATTGAGCCGCCCCTACAAATGTCCGCGTATAAATACCTCCGATTTGTAGGGGCGGCTCAATCACCAGCCGCCCCTACAAATGACCCACATATAAAGCAAACTACAGCATCTTCTTTCTCCTCGGGTCACTCACTCTAACCCATGAAAAAAGGTGGGATGCCTTGGGTACCTCCCAAAAATTGTTCTACTAAGGAAGAAGGTTTTAGTCTCAAATCCTTGGATGGAGAGGCTGTAGAAGGTAAGAAAATGTTATTCCACACTTTTTTCAATTTTTAATGGTTGGTTAGTGAGTAATTAGAGTTTTGCTTTTCTCTCTCTTCTATAGTGCTTGAGCTACTTATGAAGCAAATTAGACCCAAGTTTTGAATGAACTTGGGTAAATTTGGTAGGGACCAAGATCATAGCCTTATTTGATCCATGTTTCTAGATTTTAGTGAACAATTAGTTAGTTTTATGGATATTTCATGTGCATGTAGATCTAGATCTAGGGTTTGGTTTTTTATTAATTTTATTTTTGTAAATTTATGTTTGATGAAATTAGACTAGGGTTTGCATGAAAGATATTGGGTAGATATAATTATTGCTAATTGTTGTCTTTGAATTTTTTTATTGTAATCAACAAATATGTATTTTAATTATTTATGGATAAATGGGTTATTAATTAATTTTCCTCTACCATGGTGCGTTTGTATGCTTCATGTAATTATATTTGATTTATATTCATATATATATGAAGTATATACAATGTTTGTTTTGTTATTGTTGTAAAAGATGGAGTACAAGAACTCTTGGATGTATTGTTCGTTAAGGTTCAAGATAGGTTTCCGTGAAGAGGTGGATAAATTTATTGAAGCTACAAAGAAGCATGCAACGACGTTGACAGAGAATAAGGATACAATTATTTGTCCCTGTAAAGATTGCAAGAATCGTATGGCATGGACAGATATGACTATCATTAGATCATATTTGATTATACGAGGATTTGTTGAGGACTACACAGTGTGAATTCATCATAGTGAAATGATTATTGTTAACGATGAGGATGATGAGGAATACGACGACTAAACCCTAGAATCTCTGTCTCAATATTCAGCAGAGCTTGATACACGAGTGGATCCTGAGTTTGGCAATGAACAAGGTGGTGATGTTAGTGGTTGGGATGGTAACAACAAAGGTGGTGCCAATAATGATGATGGAGCACGTGTCGGGGATGAAGATGATTTGGAGGACATGATTTGAGTCCTTAGACCAGAGATTTTACTAAAGAGCCCAAAAGGTCTTGAAAAATTGGAAAGGATGACAAAAGCTTCGAATGAGACTGTGTATGATGTTAAAAAGGGTTGTCTGACACATTGGACATTGCTATGTTTTGTGCTTGAGCTACTCATCCTAAAGGCTAAGTACGGCTAGTCAAACTATAGTTTCAATGATCTATTGCGTCTCCTGTCATGGGTGCTGCCACAACCAAACTTAGTTCCCGCCAACACATACCAAGCGAAGAAGGTCATAAGTCCATTGACAATGGGGGTTGAAAAAATTCATGCATGCCCCAACCACTATATACTTTTCGTGGTGAAACATTCAAGTCACTGGATAAATGTTCCCGGTGTGGGGCCAGCTGGTATAAGAACGATAACCTTTACGGTGGGGACGAAGCCACCACGGGGAAAAAGAGGAATAAGAAGGGTACAAAAAAGGTGGTACAAGAATCTCAGCCCCCAGAGGACACTCCATTAGGCAACGATGCAAAACATAGAAGAATTTGTGTCTTGGTAATGTGGTATCTGCCAATGACCGACCGCCTGCGACGTATCTTCCTAAACCCTAAAGAATGCCACATCTTATGATTCACATGATTCATCAGATACAGGCGTTGGTCCCTTGCTACTTGCATGAAATGTGGTCCTACGAGCGGTTCATGTCGGTTCTAAGTTGATACGTGCATAATCGAGCATACCTAGAGGGCTCAATGATAGAGGGTCACAGTACTGAAAAAGTCATCGAGTGCTGTAAAAAATACCTAAAAGTACAGAAAGGGATTGGTAACCCTGATTCTCGTCACAAGGGTAGGCTGGCTAGGAAGGGCACCAGTGGTAGAAAAGTATTCATCGACCATGATTACAAAGAGGTGAGTCGGGCGCATTACAGTGTCTTGCAGAGTACACAACTGATGCAACCGTATATTGATGAACACTTGGCTATCATTATGGAGAAGAGAAATGGTCGTTCGGATGATTAGGTCATAAAATAGCACAAGCAATGACTAACTACATGGTTGAAGGACCAAAATATACCGCCTGGAGAAACTATAGACTCTATTACTATCAGTAGGCTGGCAGAGTGGCCATCGAGACAAGTGACATCTTGGAATGCTTATGACATCAATAGGTATACGTACTATACCCATGCAAAGGATAGTAAATATGTGAACCAAAATAGCGGCGTTCGAATAGAGGCTCTCGATGGATTGGGGCGAAAGATTCAATACTTTGACATCATTGAAGAGATATGAAAACTTGACTATAGAAGAGATATAATGGTGGGCCTATTTCGATGCCGCTGGATCAAACAACACCAACTAAACGAGATCGGATTAAGAGTCCTGGACCTCAAGAATCTAGGCTACCAAGATGACCCTTGGATGCTCGCTTCACGTGTCGCACAAGTTTTCTATATGCCTGACCCACAAAGTAACCTCCCCCAAAGAAGACAAAGTATGTGGTTGCCTCCGAAAAACAGCATATTATCAGAGTTGATGACGTGGACAATGATGTTGAAGCTTACAATAACTACAATGAGATGCTTCTATTCACAGACTTCCCTAAGAGAATCAGTATTGTGGAAAAAATATGCCCAAAGATATATTGCCATGGGAACAAAAAAGTGTCAAGAGAAAAGTCGTTAGAGCAGGCTAGCTAGTTGTTGAACGTGGAGTGTTTGTATAAGTGTGTGTTTGTAAGACTTTATTTATGTATGCGTGTGAGACTATATATTTATGTATATGTGTAAGACTATATATTTATATATATGTGTGAGACTACATTTATGCATGTGTGTGAGACTACCCTTTGCAACATCCAGATGAATCTATTTCAACATCTACTCTATTACTACTAAAATTTTATGAAATCACTTAACACTTTATGAAATAAAGAAATGGCCAAAATAAAAGTAGAAGATCTTGATAAGTTATACAACTTTTATATTCATCACATTTACAGTTGAAATCATTTAGTGGTTGAAAATTAGGTTTGAAGTTGTTATTTTTTGAAATTTAAAATTTAAACTGTTCAAATTTTGTTAAATAAAAAGATGACCAAAATAAAAGTTGTAGATATTGATGTGTTCAACAACTTTTATATTCATCACCTTTACAGCTGAAATCATTTAGTGGTTGAAAATCATGTTTGAAGTTGTCATTTTCTAAAATTCAAAATTTAAAATGTTCAAAATTAGTGACAAAAATAGATGACTAGACTAAAATGATAGAGCATGATTTTAGAAAATTTTAGAAAAAAAAACCATCACATTTGGAGTTAGTATGAGGGAGAAAAACTAGTTACAAGTTTCAGCCACAGATTAAAAAGAGAAATCACACTTGTTCATCATTGATCATCATGAACAGTTGTGATTTTTCTTTTTAATCTCTGGGTAAAATTTATAACTAGTCTTTCTCCCTCATACTAACTCCAAATGTGATGTTTTTTTCTAAAATTTTCTAAAATCATGCCCTATCAAGTTACTATGTTGATTTGGTCATTCTTTTCGTTTAAAAAAGTTTGAACAATTCAAATTTTTTTAATTTAAAAAAAAATAAAAAGTTCTAACAAGATTTTAAAACACCAAATGATTTCAGCTGAAAAAGTGATGAATACCAAAATTGTATAACTCATCAAGATCTAAAACTTTTATTTTGATCATTTCTTCATCTAACAAAATGATAGTAAACATTGTTCATAAATCAACATGTCTCTCGTATAGTTTATGAAACTATGAGTGATATGTGGATTTATGAACAATATTTACTAATACTTTGTCACATGAAGAAATGATCAAAATAAAAGTTGTAGATAGTGATGAGTTCAACAACTTTTATGTTCACGACTTTTGTAGTTGAAATCATTTAAGATTTCAAAATCTAATTTGAAGTTGACATTTGTTGAAATTCAAAATTTGAACTATTCAAATTTGGTTAAATGAAAAGATGACCAAAATAAAAGTTATAGATAGTAATGTGTTCAATAACTTTAATGTACATGACTTTCTTATTTGAAATAATTTAAGGTTTCAAAATCTTATTTGAAGTTGACATTTATTGAAATTCAAAATTTGAACTGTTCGAATTTGGTTAAATGAAAAGATGACCAAAATATAAGATGTATATATTGATGAGTTCTACAACTTTGATTTTTACAAAATTTTCATTTAAAGTCATTTAGTGGAGATGAAATTGTTTTAGTTATTTTAAATTTTCAATTTTCAATTTTTAAAATATTCTTTTTGTAAAGAACAAAATATATAATTATATCTGTATATATATATCATAAAATTGTTTATATATTTTTTTATTTATACATTTATAGAATAATTAAAAAAGTATTATATAAATTTATATTGTGTTCTTTATATATAAATTATAAAATTATTAATTAAAATAAATTGAAAAATATTTGTAGGGGCGGCTTACTCAGGAACCGCTCCTACAAATCGATTTATAGGGGCGGCTTATTCAGGAACCGCCCCTACAAATGACCGTCAGTATATAAGCTCGGGAAGCCCAATTTTTTCTAAGTCCTGGACGCTTTCTTCTTCACGACGTCGTCAGGCTGAAGTTTTTCTCCGCCGTCGCCGCCTTTGTGCCCTACCTCCACCGCCTCCGTGCCCTACCTCCGCCATGCCCTACCTCCTCCGTGTCCTACCTCCTCCGTGCCCTACCTTCGCCGCGCCCTACCCCTGCCCTACCTCCTCCGTGCCCTACCTCTGTCGTGCCCTACCTTCGCTGCCTCCGTACCCTACCTCCACCGCACCCTACCTCTGTCGCGCCCTACCTTCTCCATGCCCTACCTCTACCGTGCCCTACCTCCGCCACGCCCTACCTCCTCCCTATAGGGCGCCAACGCCGATGCCGCGGTGAGGGCCGTGTTCGCGGACGGGTCCTTGTTCAGCCCGTTCCTATTCAGCAAGTTCTTCGACCCGTGTTCACAGACGGGTCCCTGTTCAGCCCATTCCTGTTCCAGCGTCGTTGCGTGGGGTTCTTCCTCTGACCTGGAGAGCCGCCGCCACCCGTCTCCATCCTTGACCTCCCTCGCTAAGGCCTCCGTCTCCTCCAGGTACGCCAATCCCCTTCTCCATTCCTGCTGTGAGCTACCACTGTGAGCTGAACTTTATTATTAACCAAATTTATGCATGAAAACATACAACCATAGACAAAACCATGGATTACTAACTCTATTAAGGCGTTGCTCCCGACAATTTCTAATATGCAGCTATTTACTATTTTGGTATAATAGATCTTATTTTGGTATAATAATCATCACAGCTCGTCATATGTTGATTACGACAATAGAAAAATATTCCAAAAAGGTTGTGATAATCCTAGGAAAGGGAAGACTGCACCTGAAATACCTTCACAGTGGCAACACCTTCAACTTGCCAAAGTCTAAAGATGTTAGGGCTACATCATGCATCATTTTTGAAAAATCGCTTAGTAATAAGATTTGGTTCAGATAGTTGGAGCCTACAGTACAATAGAACTAACGAATAAGAAAATTATTTCCTTTAATTCAACATGTAGGTGCATTTCTCAAAGGCAGTCCCAACGCATCAAATTTCACAAATCGACTAACATGGAGTACCAATTGCTAGTGGTCTAAATCAAATCATGGTTGTGACATTGTAGTAGTAAATTATATATAAAGCACAGTTGGATTCATAATGTAGCTATCCTGATTCAGCAACATCTCAGTTAGAAACCCAACAATCAACCGGCACTTCATGTTCCCTGCTATGGAAGGTACAAGATATTATCACAAACTCCACATCATTATTGATCTAACTTCTAGAACACATCCAACTTTTAGCAAGCATTACCAATCACTGACCAAAGGAAAGCTTGTAATAACAGGGACTCACAAAACAATTCCTTCATGCTGCAAATTACGGTATTATTGTTCCTTGAAGATGGATGATCCAAACCACATATTGATGTATCAGAAAACAACAAATCTTTCATATGCTCATACCAAATGTGAATCATCCATCCAACTGCTTAAGCAACTAGGAAAAACATCCATAAGAAAAGTAAACCAAAAAAGCTAACTGATCTATCCATAGCTCCTAAGGTGTTCTTCCCACTGGGACGAGTGACCTTAAGTATCCAGCAACAAGAGAAATAGTGCCTCACATATTATGCCAAGTCCAAATTTATTTCATAAACTGCGCGCATCAGCATGTCCCAGCAAATGGAGTATTTTTTGTCTTGGGCAAGGAAGTGTAACTGTGATAGAACCACCCAATTTATACAAGATCAAGTACGATTGTCCCCGCTAACACGTTGACACACCCATACTTTCACTCATATAAACCCGGTAGTCCCCCGAGTGTCCCGAAAGACCTCGGTAAATCAACATCATAACCAAGATCGCGTGATTAAGCAAATACACATCACATACACAGGGTTGCAGCGGAAACAATATTACAAATGGGTTCACAAATAAAAGTACCAGTTTGGGTTTCAAAACCGCTTAGTGAAAACAACATAGCTTTCAAATGATTACATTAATATAAGTTCCAAATATATTGCTAGCATAAGTGACATCATCCGACAAAAGCATATAGATGAGAAGTAAGTATAGAATCACCGAGCCCACCGGCGGTTAGCCACCATCATCAACAGGTTGAGAACATCACCTACAATAAGGTGGGATAAACCCTGAGTACTCGAATGTACTCAGCCAGACTTACCCGTCTTAAACCAAAATAAAGCGACACCAAGGATTATGCATGGCTTTCTTTAGTGGGCTAGCTGACTTGTTTGCAAAAAGCATAAGCTATCATAAAGAAACCATTTTAAGTATTTTGCATCATCTTTATTATGACCTATCTATCTAGGTAAGCACCTGTACTATAGCAATCACTTGATTAACCAATAACATCCAGTTACCAATTTAGATTTAGCATATCCCATACCATCCAGATAACCATCATTGTTCCATAATAATTACTACGATGTAGTAACTCGAGTCAAGTGCTCACTATCCAGGAGCGATGGCGATTCGAATCGATTCCTAACCAGCTAGTGATTTATTCCTTACACAAACCTCACTCACCCGCTAAAGTGAGATATTGATCACCGAGTCAACTATCCAGGAATCTCGAGTTTGCCAGGAACCACGTGTACCCGGGGGCCGACCGACTGTACTTTGGTCTTATCATCTCGCCCCCGTGTCCTACCACACCTGCTCCGGCACAGTGCGCTGCGGGCAATCTACTCGGCCCGAATAATCTCCCAACTTCGCGGTCGGAAGGTACTTTATCCGGCCAGCTAAATGTAAGGCATGCGTTCAACATGACTCAAGGGCCAACAATGGTCAGTCCTTAATCGACACAGATGGAAACTAACAGCACCCCAGAACCCTGTCTGGTTGCCTCCAACTTTTTCCATCCGATCTCCAATTATCCATCACACATGGTTATTTCCAGGATATCATTCTTTCCATAGCTAAATTCTTCCAGTAACCACCTATAATGTAGGTGACCAGATATCACCGATCGCTACCGGTCTAAGCAAGGCTAAGCAATTATTCGATCCTGACCTAATAGGATAACAAGGTAGTAAGGTAGGCAAGGATAGTAATAAATGCATCAACGGTTTCAATCAACTCCTACAACTTAATGCAACAATATATAAACTCATATATATAGAAAGAATTGCTTTTATAAAGTAGGAGACTTAGAATGCTCTGGGGCTTGCCTGGGATCCAACACAAGTCAGTTCAGTTAGCTTGCACCATCCTGGTGACATCTCAGATCCTAGCACTCGCTTAGTCCTTCCATCTTCGGGACAGATCCATCAAACACCATCTTCGGGTTTGGCTCCAACATCACGTCCTTCACGTGGTTCATCTAGCGTATCTAGATGAGATGCAATATGCAAGTGCATAAATATGAAGAATAGTACCATGAGACACATCACAAAATACCAAGCAAGAAAAGCATAGTTTACACTAACACACTTAAGTACTTTGCGATGCTTAACTTAAACATCACACAATCAATCATGCTAAGATGGCAAACGGAGACAACAACACCAAGTATGACACAAGTTTCCCAAGATCTCAGGTGCTCTAACTCAGTCATCATTCAAGGCATAAGTCACACTTAACAATATACAAGCAAACACTATAATTGGAATCTGCCAATTTCTGGATATGCAAACAGCAGCTACAAGATTTAGCTATAACTGGAGTTACACAAATCCAAATGACTTGAAAGAAGACATTATGGAAAGCTTATGAAATTTTCTACAATTCATCTTTAATCATCTTAGCATGATTCTCAAGTTAACTAAGTCAAATATATCTATTTACAGAAACTGGTCTACAATTGACAGAAAGCAGCCATTTCTAAAACTCAACTTTAAACAGCTGTAGCTCTTAAACTACTTGGCCAAATGACACCAAATTTTAATAGAAGCTAGATACATGAATTATCTACAACTTTTGTATAAACAAGTTTCACAACAAAGCACATTATCATGAAGAACTTTGCTAAGTTCCCAGATCTGTCCATAAACCACATCGGCAAGAAAATAATTATTAACTTATATTGCAAATACATAATTAGTCAAAACCAACTTTACCAACATGTCACACATGACTAAAGAACACCAGAAAAACTAGTGTCCATGACCAAATAAATTCTTTTAATGCATTTCTTAATTTATTTTAGATAACAAGGTGACTTAATGAACATATACCAAAAGTATACAATAAATTCTACAAAAATTACAGTGGCCCACATATCCTCTCAATAGTATACTGTACAAATTTTACTCCATTTGAATATGTATAGCAACCTCTCTGAAAAAGACAAGTTGCTAAAGCAAGAAATCATGTGAGAGCAAGATAAACCAATAACTCACCCATACTTCATCCAATGCTCATGAAATTTTTACCACACATCAACTATCACATGATTAGCATGCCACAAAAATTTCACTTCGTTTGGAGCCCTAGATTTACAGTTATGGAAAATAACAAATTCAACTAGCATTACAACCTTACTGCACAAATCTATTTTTACAGCAAAATATTTAAACTAAACCATGCCATATTATAGATCTAGTGCATAGAGAATTTCACAAGGATTCCAAAAAGTCCACATTTACTATTTTACGAATTTTCTACGATTTACTATGAATTTCCAAAGTTCCTACAAAATAATTACAAACCAGTCCTTATGGCACTATCCACATGAGTCACTGACTTCGTAGTTAGGACCTTGATTTTCGTCGAATTGTCGTATGACGCCCCTGGTCCGGATTTACAGAGGAGGTGGAGGAGGATCACCGGGAACGCGCGATGGCGGCCGGCTAGGGTCTGACGGCGGCGAGGAAGCGGCCGACGAGGACCGCGGCGTCGAGGCACACCCGAAGCCTGTCGTAGCGCCTCCAGAGGTGGCCTATGGCCTCCCGGCCACGTGAGCAGGCGGCTGTGACCGCGACCATCCTCGGCAGGCGAGCGCCGGCGGCGGCGGGCCGAGGAGAAGGGCAGCGCGAGCACCGGTGGGACCACACGCATCCATGGGACTGCTCGGTTGAGCCGGAGGTAGCCCGAGGTGGCTCGGCCACACACACACCCACGGTCGCGGCAGTGCGGCAGCAGCCTCCGGCAAGGATTGGGGTTGGGAAGGGGCGCCAGGGTACGCCGTGCGACGGTGAGGGCTCTGGCGTTCACGGCTCGGATTGGGAAGGCGCGGAGGCCAGGGACAGTGATGGTGGGAAGCTCCAGGTCGCCGGCCATGGCGAGCGCGCTCTGTCGACAATGGCGGTGACTTCTGTGTGCGGCTGGAGAGCGTGAGAGCGAGTGGAGAGCGAGCCGGAGACAACAAAGGAGGCAGAGGGGCGAGTGAATGAAGCTCGGGCTCTCCCCAGCACGCTCGGCAAGGCAAGGCGCGTGGCATGGGTGTGGACGCACGGCTGCACTGCATGGTCGCCACGACGACATTTCACTTAACACATGTCGTGCGAGAAAGTGGCTGGCGTGGGGCGTGTTTTTGGGCTTGTTCTGGGCTGATTTAGCGAATGGGCCAAAAAACAAAGTTTGCTCACCTTGGACTGCTCTACATTTCTCATTAAGGGACTCCAGTCATTTGAGCATCACAACGGTGGTTAATTAATCTCCAAGTTAACAGCATCAGCGTGTTGACAGCGATGAACAAAAGCCCAAATTGATGGTCAAAACGAAGTCGAACGAATGCCATCTTTATACATGCCCATCTCCATCATGTATACTCCAACTTTTACCTTTGGACCCAATCGAGTTGCTTAACAAATTTCGGAGAACGCGAGACGTCAATGCCGATGTCGATGAATTTCTAGACTAAGAATAATTCTAAGTGTTGAAAACCACAGCAATTTCGATCTTACGACCTCGATTTGACTTACTTCCAAGCTGATCTAGCTCTTAGTCCAAAAACCAAGTTTGTTCTACATGATATGGACTACAACTTTCATTTAAGGTCCAACCTCAAAACTGGTATAGAACCTACTGTTCTGCTTTGACCAAAATAGGATCACGATGAAGCTTAAATTATCCTTTTTGATCCATTGGAGCATTTTCTGGCCACCTGCTCAATAGGAACCCTTCATAACATTTGTTCATGAGTGCAAGTAGAGTTGTTTGAGCAAGGTACCAAGGTTTGGTTGACTTCATAGGTTTCCATCCACTTGATAAAGCAATTCATGCAAAGATATGACTTATCATTTCATGTGACTTTTTGATTCCAAACTTCATGAAACTTTTCCACGGGTCTAGATGGATGCATGTGGATGTAATGTACATGGAATAAGCATGTTTAGCATTAATCTTGCATAATCTTAACAAGGGTCCATATGTAAGCAATTGTGCGTGGCCCAAGTTTAAGTTGGAGCTCCATTATGTAGATTTGATCTTGACACCTTGATTACCACTTGACATGTCATGTTTGAACTCAAACCCATTGCTTAACTGGTGATAAACACCGAGGGTGTTACAGCCCTCCCCCCTTAAAGGAATCGCGTCCCAAGATTCGATGCGAAAGACTTTTAAGGGAAGAGAAACATGTCATCCAATTTCCAACATCAGTGATGGCATTAGGCTACTTAACTTCGGAGTATCAGAGAGGCTAATTTGGTCACAACACTTTCTGATACTCGCTTTTCGTCATAAGATGTTGTTTGAAGAATTTCCCTCGTTGGCGTCCATAAAGCATTGTTACATTGGAAGGAATCCAAGATAGCACTGTCCTACGTACTTCGTCCTCGATGTACAAAGAGTGATACAAGTGGATACTAAATACTTGTAACATCTACTTCCCTAGTGGATATAGCACAGAACTTATGGACTTGGCACTAGATCGCAGTCGGTTGACGGATATTCCTTGCAACGGTGCTATATTTGTTCCCAAGGTTTGAAAAGCAGTTCTCTACAAAAGTAGCTTGAGCACAACCTCTCGCAAAGGATGTGATCATAGATGGGGTAAACATCCTTTGAGGGTATGAGAAGTTAGTTAACCAATATCCAAACTAATGGTAGCAGTGCAATCACTCATATGTCAACTGATGGAAAGCTACATAATGTTCCATGTGTGCAGTGCTCTTTCTCTGATAACAATACTGTATTACCTGAGTCAGTTGAGTGAGTGGTGAATGTGATAGCTGACTCTGTTGACTCAGCATTTTCAACGACCATAATTTAAGGGAATTCTCGTATCCAAGCGGCAACAGTTATCTGAGTTGTATCTGAGGCAACCCCTTGGGTAAAACACATGGAAGACACCTTAGGCATGTCAGCATTGGAGAACCATTGATGCAGAAGGATGTTAGCGAGGCTTGGAGGGCAACATAAGTTGCAAGTAATCACAAAACTAGGGACTAGTTCACTACCAAGCAGGTTAAGTAAAATTTGTCTTCGTGGTGCAGTTGCACAGCAAGTTGGTTGACTTGCATTGTAGCAAAACCAGCTTTCTTAAACTATATTTGACATCGAGGCTTCCATTCTTTGGCCAATCAATATCTCAAAAACCATAATCCAAAAATCTATGGTTTGACACCTTTTCAATTACTTTTGAATTGCAAGGGCACAATTTGACTTCTAGAACACTTTGACTGCTTACGCATTGCTGATCTAAGAGGGCAAAAGCAAGGCACATAGGGGTGCAATTAGTCTTCTCAAGGGTATGGAGGGTTGTCTAATCAGCAATATACCTACAAGTTGTAATTCCTTGGCATGAATTACAAACACAACCGTCTAATGCAAATGAT
Source organism: Miscanthus floridulus (assembly GCF_019320115.1). Lineage (NCBI taxonomy): Eukaryota > Viridiplantae > Streptophyta > Magnoliopsida > Poales > Poaceae > Miscanthus > Miscanthus floridulus. The sequence goes on from NC_089581.1 coordinate 72,415,040, forward strand.
GATCGCAGTCACAGCGAAATTGCAGATTCTACACCCTTTTGTTTTCTATTCATATCTCACAAACTACTGCTCCAATATGCACAAAATTTGGTGGGCTTGTAGATCCATGGGTCTTCTAACTACTCACCAAAAATCAACTTGAACGGACACCATTTGACCATCCAAATAATTCCTCTACCAAAATTGTTGTGTTCTGAAATGGCAGCAAACCGAGCCTGACAAGATATCTCTCAAATCTGACGTTTTACTCAGCCAATACTCAAACCAACTTAAGACATTGAAGGGACTTAAGCAAGGAATGAGATCACCAAGTTTGGGGTCAATCCAACTTCGTTTGAGTCACTAACCACCGGCTTGAAGATAACCGGTTTAGTGCCACAAAATCTGGATAGATTTCGTGTCCTCCCTTTTCTTCACTCCACATGTTGAGGTGTGTGTTTGGCACTCTCTAACCTTTCTCATAGCAGCAGCAGCTTTTCTCTAGCCAAGAATGGAGGCTATAGTCTTCCTTACATGCTTCTCTGGTAACAATTTCTGCCGTTGATCTAGATACCAACTTGACGATGCACATGCATTGGACTTGTGGCTATTTTCGCATGGCACAAAACATTATTCCACAAGTAGGGCATTTCTACATTGACAAGGAACCATTCCTATATATCCTTCGGCACTTCATCCAATAGAGTCCGGACACATGTGTAATTGGCACCTTAGGGCATAAAGATGCTGACTAAAACTAGGGACGTGCTTTTGCTAGCTCCTACCTAGCCGATACAACGTCTTGTACTATATACGTGATTGTCAAAGATGGAATTGACTTGATAGCACATTTGGAGAAGAAGTAGCACTTGTATTACAGGGCTAGGTTTGTTGTTTCCTTGATCAACATTGTTCTATGAGATCTAGCCTTCATAGTTACCAAATAGTCGTTACCTAACTGAAGACTAACTTTCCTACTGGTAACAAATCAGTTGTCCCTCAACACTAAAAAGGTTCCAAATCTTCACTCTTGATAATAAAAATTTTGGTCGAAGCCTACCAATGGTCGCCATTGAAGTCAGCAGAGAGGGGTCACACCAAAGAAGGTCGATTCATCTACGTCATCCTTATGCACCTAAAGATTGAGAACTTGGACAGGAATCTCATATATACCAGGTGACCTATTACAGCACATAATCTCCTGGTCCATTTATCATCCAACTGATAACTTGTTCAACCTTAAGTGTGGTGCACCTTTATGATCCAATGAAAATGACATAAGTTGCTCACTAGATGATCGACATCATTATAGGGATAGTCACGTCGAGTAGAGTCACCTGTCTACCCTTTTGCAATCTGTTATGTTCCTGTTAGTGACCTGTTCTTCAAAGGTTAACCATTGGATGACTTCACAAGGGAGTCCTATTGCATCTAGTTCGACATATATATCTCTTGACATGATAAGGAGAGATAACCAAGGAAGAGCTCAAGTGAGAATAACATATCGGTGCAGTTCTACAATAGATCATGACTAGAAACCTCGATACCAGCGCGTGCCGAGCAGCACAACCTTGTGTGCCCGCCCACAAGAGGCTTTCGGTTTCGTCGTGGCACCATAGATCGCTAATCGTGTCACCATTACTGAACATATAACCTACAAGAAATCTCACATGGCACAAATTGGGTTACATAGGAGCAAGCACTATGCGAAGGAGGGATAGCAAACAAAGGTAGTCACAAGGTTAGGAGTCAACAAGCAGGGGATCCAAAAATCAAAACACAACGCAAGAGAGCATAGCTTAATTGCCAAAGACAACTGAGTAGGGGACTTCTTGCCAAATTTCCATATACATCTTGTGTCCACCAAGTGATTACCAAAACTTGGACATGGTTCTAGGATAGCGCTCTTCAACACTCGTATGCTTACCGAGGACAAAAAGGGGTGATACTATGGCACTAATTAGATAACAAGCATACATACCCACCACTTGGCTAAACTAGAGGACATTATAGGTTAAGCATGTAACCACACTTATTTCTAGCAAGGCTAAGTACACACTTTTCTCAAGCACTTCCTATTCAAGCAACATGGAACAAGGCATTCTTGTTTAACTCCACACCAGGAAGATAGTGCAATACATCGATCACAAGTTACTTAGTACTTAGAACAAAGGAAGGGAAGTATATTTATGCACAAGCACAATCATGATGCATGCTCGTCCTTTTCGTCCTCACGAAATTGCCAGCCTAAGGTGGCAATCACGTTCTATGTCGGTGGCATAACACGTACTCTCTCGATATATAGCTAGTCGTCAGCTACATTCAATCTACGCATTCGTGGTTAGCGTACCTGTAGGCAAATTCATTGCAGCCCATCCCCACAAGAGATAAATAAGCGCACAATGAAAATAGTAAACTAAGATACCCCCCATATACACATCCCCAGATATATATACTTCGGTATCCATAGCTACCCGGCAGATATACCCACAATTAAGCACCTTCATATATACATGTGTGTAACATGTAAATATTCTAGTAACCACAGCTAACTCTCCCCTAGACCGACAGTTGGACGGTCATACTCTCACAACTCACACTTACCTGGGCGTAGAGGCAATTGATCCATACAGTACCATTCAAGAGAATGGCATCCATACAATAGCATGCCGTATGGACAACGAAAGAAAAATTGCAATAAAGTACATCCCTCAAAGTTAGTACTTAGATAGCCACCTAATAGTCCTTAACTGGGCATAAAGGAGGATGTCGCTAGCATAGTTTTGCAAATAAGTTTTGACAAATTTGCCTGTAGCTAAAGTTTTAGTTAAAATAGACCTTTTAAAACCAAAACTTGGCTTTTAAAACTATGTACCTGATAGTATTATGCTTAATCTCGCTCTGATACCAGCTATGACAGAACCGCCCAATTTATACAAGATCAAGTACGGTTGTCCCCGCTAACACATTGACACACCCATACTTTCACTCATATAAACCCGGTAGTCCGCCGAGTGTCCCAAAAGGCCTCGGTAAATCAACATCACAACCAAGATCGCGTGATTAAGCAAATACACATCACATACACAGGGTTGCAGCGGAAATAATATTACAAATGGGTTCACAAATAAAAGTACCAGTTTGGGTTTCAAAACCGCTTAGTAAAAACAACATAGCTTTCAAATGATTATATTAATATAAGTTCCAAATATATTGCTAGCATAAGTGACATCATCCGACAAAAGCATATAGATGAGAAGTAAGTATAGAATCACCGAGCCCACCGGCGGTTAGCCACCATCATCAATAGGTTGAGAACATCACCTGCAACAAGGTGGGATAAACCCTGAGTACTCGAATGTACTCAGCCAGACTTACCCATCTTAAACCAAAATAAAGCGACACCAAGGATTATGCATGGCTTTCTTTAGTGGGCTAGCTGACTTGTTTGTAAAAAGCATAAGCTATCATGAAGAAACCATTTTAAGTACTTTGCATCATCTTTATTATGACCTATCCATCTAGGTAAGCACCTGTACTATAGCAATCACTTGATTAACCAATAACATCCAGTTACCAATTTAGATTTAGCATATCCCATACCATCCAGATAACCATCATTGTTCCATAATAATTACTACGATGCAGTAACTCGAGTCAAGTGCTCACTATCCAGGAGCGATGGCGATTCGAATTGATTCCTAACCAGCTAGTGATTTATTCCTTACACAAACCTCACTCACCCGCTAAAGTGAGATATTGATCACCGAGTCAACTATCCAGGAATCTCGAGTTTGCCAGGAACCACATGTACCCGGGGGCCGACCGACTGCATTTTGGTCTTATCATCTCGCCCCCGTGTCCTACCACACCTGCTCCGGCACAGTGCGCTGCGGGCAATCTACTCGGCCCGAATAATCTCCCAGCTTCGTGGTCGGAAGGTACTTTATCCGGCCAGCTAAATGTAAGGCATGCGTTCAACATGACTCGAGGGCCAACAACGGTCGGTCCTTAATCGACACAGATGGAAACTAACAGCACCCCAGAACCCTGTCTGGTTGCCTCCAACTTTTTCCATCCGGTCTCCAATTATCCATCACATATGGTTATTTCCAGGATATCATTCTTTCCATAGCTAAATTCTTCCAGTAACCACCTATAATGTAGGTGACCGGATATCACCGATCGCTACCGGTCTAAGCAAGGCTAAGCAGTTATTCGATCCTGACCTAATAAGATAACAAGGTAGTAAGGTAGGCAAGGATAGTAATAAATGCATCAATGGTTTCAATCAACTCCTACAACTTAATGCAACAATATATAAACTCATATATATAGAAAGAATTGCTTTTATAAAGTAGGAGACTTAGAATGCTCTGAGGCTTGCCTGGGATCCAACACAAGTCAGTTCAGTTAGCTTGCACCATCCTGGTGACATCTCAGATCCTAGCACTCGCTTAGTCCTTCCATCTTCGGGACAGATCCATCAAACACCATCTTCGGGTTTGGCTCTAACATCACGTCCTTCATGTGGTTCATCTAGCGTACCTAGATGAGATGCAATATGCAAGTGCATAAATATGAAGAATAGTACCATGAGACACATCACAAAATAGCAAGCAAGACAAGCATAGTTTACACTAACACACTTAAGTACTTTGCGATGCTTAACTTAAACATCACACAATCAATCATGCTAAGATGGCAAACGGAGACAACAACACCAAGCATGACACAAGTTTCCCAAGATCTCAGGTGCTCTAACTCAGTCATCATTCAAGGCATAAGTCACACTTAACAATATACAAGCAAACACTATAATTGGAATCTGCCAATTTCTGGACATGCAAACAGCAGCTACAAGATTTAGCTATAACTAGAGTTACACAAATCCAAATGACTTGAAAGAAAACATTATGGAAAGCTTGTGAAATTTTCTACAATTCATATTTAATCATCTTAGCATGATTCTCAAGTTAACGAAGTCAAATATATCTATTTACAGAAACTGGTCTACAATTGACAGAAAGCAGCCATTTCTGAACCCCAACTTTAAACAGCTGTAGCTCTTAAACTACTTGGCCAAATGACACCAAATTTTAATAGAAGCTAGATACATGAATTATCTACAACTTTGTATAAACAAGTTTCACAACAAAGCACATTATCATGAAGAACTTTGTTTAGTTCCCAGATCTGTCCATAAACCACATCGGCAAGAAAATAATTATTAACTTATGTTGCAAATACATAATTAGTCAAAACCAACTTTACCAACATGTCACACATGACTAAAGAACACCAGAAAAACTAGTGTCCATGACCAAATAAATTCTTTTAATGCATTTCTTAATTTATTTTAGATAACAAGGTGACTTAATGAACATATACCAAAAGTATACAATAAATTCTACAAAAATTACAGTGGCCCACATATCCTCTCAATAGTCTACTGTACAAATTTCACTCCATTTGAATATGTATAGCAACCTCTATGAAAAAGACAAGTTGCTAAAGCAAGAAATCATGTGAGAGCAAGATAAACCAATAACTCACCCATACTTCATCCAATACTCATGAACTTTTTACCACGCATCAACTATCACATGATTAGCATGCCACAAAAATTTCACTTCATTTGGAGCCCTAGATTTACAGTTATGGAAAATAACAAATTCAACTAGCATTACAACCTTACTGCACAAATCTATTTTTACAGCAAAAGATTTAAACTAAACCATGCCATATTATAGATCTTGTGCATAGAGAATTTCACAAGGATTCCAAAAAGTCCACATTTACTATTTTACGAATTTTCTACGATTTACTATGAATTTCCAAAGTTCCTGTAAAATAATTGCAAACCAGTCCTTACGGCACTATTCACATGAGTCACTGACTTCGTAGTTAGGACCTTGATTTTCGTCGAATTGTCGTATGACGCCCCTGGTCGGGATTTATAGAGGAGGCGGAGGAGGATCACCGGGAACGCGCGATGGCGGCCGGCTAGGGTCTGACGGCGGCGAGGAAGCGGCCGACGAGGACCGCGGCGTCGAGGCACACCCGAAGCCGGTCGTAGCGCCTCCAGAGGTGGCCTATGGCCTCCCGGCCACGTGAGCAGGCGGCTGTGACCGCGGCCATCCTCGGCAGGCGAGCGCCGGCGGCGGCGGGCCAAGGAGAAGGGCAGCGCGAGCACCGGTGGGACCACACGCATCCATGGGACTGCTCGGTTGAGCCGGAGGTAGCCCGAGGTGGCTCGGCCACACGCGCACCCACGGTCGAGGCGGTGCGGCAGCAGCCTCCGGCGAGGATTAGGGTTGGGAAGGGGCGCCGGGGTACGCCGTGCGACGGTGAGGGCTTTGGCGTTCACGGCTCGGACTGGGAAGGCACGGAGGCCAGGGACAGTGACGGTGGGAAGCTCCAGCTCGCCGGCCATGGCGAGCGCGCTCTGTCGACAATGGCGGCGACTTCCGCGTGTGGCTGGAGAGCGAGAGAGCGAGTGGAGAGCGAGCCGGAGACAACAAAGGAGGCAGAGGGGCGAGTGAATGAAGCTCGGGCTCTCCCCAGCATGCTCAGCAAGGCAAGGCGCGTGGCACGGGCGTGGACGCGCGGCTGCACTGCATGGTCGCCACGACGACATTTCACCGAACACATGTCGTGCGAGGAAGTGGCTAGCGTGGGGCGCGTTTTTGGGCTTGTTCCAGGCTGATTTAGCGAATGGGCCAAAAATGAAGTTTGCTCACCTCGGACTGCTCTACATTTCTCATTAAGGGACTCCAGTCATTTGAGCATCACAACGGTGGTTAATTAATCTCCAAGTTAACAACATCAGCGCGTTGACAGTGATGAACAAAAGCCTAAATTGATGGTCAAAACGAAGTCGAACGAATTCCATCCTTATACATGCCCATCTCCATCATGTATACTCCAACTTTTACCTTTGGACCCAATCGAGTTGCTAACAAATTTCGGAGAACGCGAGACGTCAATGCCGATGTCGATGAATTTCTAGACTTAGAATAATTCTAAGTGTTGAAAACCACAGCAATTTCGATCTTGCGACCTCGATTTGACTTACTTCCAAGCTGGTCTAGCTCTTAGTCCAAAAACCAAGTTTGTTCTACATGATATGGAATACAACTTTCATTTAAGGTCCAACCTCAAAACTGGTATAGAACCTACTGTTCTGCTTTGACCAAAATAGGATCACGATGAAGCTTAAATTATCCTTTTTGATCCATTGGAGCATTTTCTGGCCACCTGCTCAATAGGAACCCTTCATAACATTTGTTCATGAGTGCAAGTAGAGTTGTTTGAGCAAGGTACCAAGGTTTGGTTGACTTCATAGGTTTCCATCCACTTGATAAAGCAATTCATGCAAAGATATGACTTATCATTTCATGTGATTGTTTGATTCCAAACTTCATGAAACTTTTCCACGGGTCTAGATGGATGCATGTGGATGTAATGTACATGGAATAAGCATGTTTAGCATTAATCTTGCATAATCTTAACAAGGGTCCATATGTAAGCAATTATGCGTGGCCCAAGTTTAAGTTGGAGCTCCATTATGTAGATTTGATCTTGACACCTTGATTACCACTTGACATGTCATGTTTGAACTCAAACCCATTGCTTAACTGGTGATAAACACCGAGGGTGTTACAGTAACCAGAAACAATTTTGGAAGCAGATGCACAATTAAACACCCATACTAGGTAGACTATCAATAGAGATCCATGTTATCACCGATACATTTTCTGTTAGAACCAACAACCAGAGGCTGCTGCATACTCAGAATCTGTTCACTTGCGATAAAGAATGGTGGTAGCATTGGGAGTTATTAATATGGTCACTAGAGGCATGCGATCAGATTTTGACTGCGTGCTTAGAATCCTCGGGTTTGGGAGATATGAAATTTTAAAGTTCGCTGTCAGGTTTTGACTGCGTGTTGTACAGTTCTGGAATTTTTTATATTTTGACCTTGATAACTACTTAACCTGATCATGTTGATAACTACATAGTCATAGAGAATTATTTAAGCTTGCCATGTTGCTAAAGAACATGAATTTTGGTTGTTTGTAACTCCAGCTTTGAATTTTGGCAGGCAGCAGCTTTCCATGTTTGTAACTCCTCTCTCCTATCCTCTCCTCTCCTGTCCTCTACTTCTAGTACTTCCCTACTACTACTGTCTACTACTTATGTGTCTTCTGTCAACTACTTCTACTTCTGTCTACTACTTCTACTACTTCCCTACTACTACTATCTACTACTTCTACTACTTCTGTCTTTTGCCAATTACTTTAACTTATGTCTACTACTTCTACTACTTTCCTACTACTACTTCTGTCTTCTGTCAACTACTTGTACTTCTGTCTACTACTTCTACTACTTCTCTACTACTACTGTCTACTACTTCCGTCTTCTGTCAACTACTTCTACTTCTGCCTACTACTTCTACTACTGTCTACTACTTCTATCTTCTGTCAACTACTTCTATTACTTTTATTATTTCTACTACTTCTATTACTTCTACTTCTATTACTTCTATAAAAACACTATGTGTGGTAAGTGTAACTTACTTCTTCAGTACTCCATTATATGGCTGTCAAAAGCATTACTTAACATTTTCATATGCAAAACACACATTGCCCCAAGCAGAAGCCTAAGAGTGTACATTATTGATACTATGTATGTTCTATGATGAATAACACCGGTGCCTACAGGAGACACGCCTTAAGGGTAAGTTTGAACATTTTCACCTGTAGTATAAAAACTTCGTACATGGTATGAAATAATAAATCGAAATTTGTTCTCTTGTAGTGAAAAGAAGAGAAAGAAATGAAAAGAGACCCATACAAGGATGACCAACTCTTAGAGCTCATCGGCAACCTTTGCAACTTCATATTAGACTAGATTGTACACGTCAAAGACACCTACCATGACTGAGAGTCTGACTTAGGTAGAAATTCTCAATACCAACACCTTCGTGAGACTGAAAGGCTAGCTCTAGGACGTTGATAACAACGTGTATGGAATTTGACATTGGTTTTACCTTGTAAATTATGTCTATTTAATGATGGATTGTATATATTCTTGTGAATTGGACTTATAATTGTAGTTTATATAATACTCTTGTGCTTGTAGTTTATATAATACTCTTGAGCGAACGTGGTTCGGAACGTTGGTCGCGGGGCGTTCGTCGGGATTATCTCGCTTTCCTTGCTCATGTTGGTCGCGGGGTGTTCGGCAACGCGAACGCTAGATGGAATACACGGAAACAAACAGTGTTCTGGTCGAATTTGAATTGTAAATTTGATTTTTTTTACGAAAAAATGTACTGTAGGGACGGTTCTAGTCTGAACCGCCTCTACAAATAGGTATTATAGAGGCGGCAGATACTACAGCTGCCCCTACAAATCAATTTGTAGGGACTGCCTAGGAACCGCCCCTACAAATATATGATTTGTAGAGACGGTTTAGTAGGAACGACTGACAAAACCGTCCCGACAAATGGTCTTAAGCCGTCCCTGCAAAACGTTCATGTAGTAGTGCTGGCAACCTGCTCGAGTCGCCTGGAGCACGGGCACCGAGACTAGCAACCGCGATAGTTATACCTTTTTGTGAAAGGTGATCACCTTATGATCGGGTATTTTAGGTTCAGGTACTTCTGAGTCTGGGTTCGGGGATCGGGTATCAGGTATTTTACCGAGAGGAGCGCCATAGTTCGTTACACCGGCGAAGTTACCAACAAGCCAACCATATTATTACAATAATGTCATACTGCTCCATGAAACATCAACCAGAACTCTCCGATCATCTCGATACCATTTACCTTCTTTTAATGAGGTCATCGACTGCATATCTCAAATTGAGTTGGAAAACAACGGATTGTGTTTCTACGATTGATGCCTAAAACAGCGGATTCTCTTGCATTTATCCAGCATCTACATAGATAAGGTATACGAAAATATCAGGAATTTCAACCAAAATTTGAAGTATAATAGGCATAATCCTGACTACTCTAATCCTAGAGTCGTACCTAGTCTGCTGCTACAATATACATCAACATTACACAGTAAGATGCCAGTTATTACGCGATGGAAAAGATAGATAGAATAGATACGACAAGAGAACAATATATCCGCACCAAACAATTTTCCCAGCCTGCCACCAAGAAAAAGAAAATGCCATTACACTAGGGAATTCCTTCTCACTTTCTGGTTTGCACTCAAAATATGAAAAACCTTCTCCCATGAATGATGGTCTTCCAACGCTGCCAGAATGTAATTGGAGTTCAATTCTCAAGGAGAACAAATAACTATTTGGGACTTTGGGAGCCACAGTGGCACGCCAATGACCTTTTTTCCCCATGATTCTGCAATGAAATCTTACTACCTTCGAAATGGAAGGTTGTATCACTGATCTGAATTCTGAACATGTTGCTTCTTTTAACATTTGATCATATCCCCACTAACAAAATCTGCATTCAAACTTGCAGCACCTGGCAATGGATAATGTGACTCTTTAAGTTCCGTCCTGCAATGCTCGACCATAAGTTAGCCACGAACGACCTATGCTGGACCTTCCGAGCAACAGTTTCCCACATGCGTGCACTACCTGTCTCAACACTCATTGTTGGGTCTGAGACATCAACAAGAGTTATGCTCATGTTGTTCCTGATAACACAGAGTTTCCCATTTAGTGACACCAAAGCTGCAGCTTCAAAGGCACGTGAGCTGCCCAAATGGTGCTTGCTGTCCATGAATCTTGTCCATGTTCCTGTGTTCTCATCATAGACTCTAAGCTTGCAGCCATCGCGGCAGTCAGCTGAATAGAGCCGGCCATTGAAGAAAATACTTGGGTTCCGCCAACCTGTAACCATCTCATCATCAATCGCTGACCATGTATTGGATGACGGTAAGTAGACCTCACTAGTTACTTGGCGATGGGAATCTAGCCCCTTTAAGAACCATTTGCCATCATAAACAACTCCAATGAAAGGCACCATACCATTGTTCATTTCAGTAATGCAGGCCCATCTGTTCCTATTTGGATCATAAACTTCTGCAGACTGCAGTGTCCTCTGTATTCCTTCACACTCCCCACCAGCAACATAGAGACAATTGTTTATTACACAAGAACCAAAGAAGTGACGTTTCCTCATCATATCCGGAGCACGGTGCCATTTGTTTGCCCGAGCATTGTAGAATACAACACGCCTCATAGAACCCCGCAAAGGATCTTTCCCACCAAACAAGTACAGATAGCAACCACTCAGAACAGCACACCCAAAGCCCAATGCTTCCGAATACTCGTGTGGAACTGGTGGGAGTGACTTCCATAGCTGGTGTAGTGGATCAAAGGCATGCCAGGATATCTTCCCTTCACGGTCCCTTTTAAAGACATACACCCATTCTTCCGCCACTCCAATTTTCTTCCGCAAGGAGTAAAAGTAATTCCCAGACAAAAGGCGGTTCCATCTTCTGGAAACCATCCTGAGATTGGGGTGTTCAACTCGAGGAACTCGTATAAGGCAGGCAATAGCAAGATCATCAGGAAGGCCTGGTAAAAGTGGTGCTTGCGTCCTGGACCTTTCCTTTCTTGAGCCCCTTGACTTGCGCTTGTTTTGTTTGACTTCAGGTTGCATGCACATCTTCGCGCCAGGAACAAACTTCCTAGCATCAACAACAGTTTTAAGGCCTGTATCTAATCTGCAGTAGCAGGAGACAGACTCCACCTGGCAGCCAATGATAAAAAGAATGTTTAGAAGTTGTAATGGCAGAAAAGAATGATATCATAAATAATGGTAAATAAATAAAACACCAAAATATTATTAGGAGCTTCAATTCTAGGCACAAAACAATGACATGAACAATAAAACCTAAATACCACAAATGAAGCATCAGGGATACATAGCAGCATGGATAACTTCGTTTCTTTACATCTAGAATTTCTTTTTGTTCAAATCTTTCAAATAAATGTTACCATCAATAATCAGCTCCCCAAGATTATTTGCAATTGTAGGATATTTCAATTGCAGCAAAAAATTCTAAACTGTGTTTCCTATAAATTACAGTTTCATATTTAATGTATCTATTTAGATTTGGGCATTGATGCATCAGTAAATCAAGTGAAATTTGACACGTAAAATCATGAACAAGAGAACTATCATGTTTTCAAATTGAGTTGACACTAGTTCAACATTATGACTATATGAGGGTTAAAGGCATTACTTTGTAAAAAAAATATGTCAGGATTTCATGAATCAGATCTCCCAAATCAAGAATGTTAAATTCATGGAACTAACTTCAGTAAGGAAAATATCAATACATGTAAGTTCATCAACATAGGACCTGAACCAATGTCCCCAACAGGGGCTAGCTCAGTTCTGGAAATCTGTACAACTGAAAGATTATGCAGTTGGTTTGAAAAACATGGACCAATGTCCCAGGTAGACTGAACGAGTGTGGAAGCAGTTTAAAGACAGCCATCAACTGAACTAGTGTTGAACTTATTCATGAAATGGTACAGGAATTCAGGAAAGGTTTGTTATCTCTGGTTTTATCAGTTAGACCAAAATCGTTATAAAACTTGTGTAGCCTTCAAATTAACAAAACATAAGCAGATAATCTGTGGAATGTTCAGAAATTAATGAACATATCACAGCACTTGAGCCGGATATATGCAAAATGAAATCCCAAATTCATCAATTAGGAGAAGACAATGCACCACCTACACTGCTACAGCATAACGAAAGTTCATGCAATTTACGGTGGTACTTAAAGATTGAACAATCACAACTAGAGAAAACAAAACTTGAGCATGCGCAATATGCAAACCCATATGGTAGTCCTTTCGTACTTAACAGTAATCAGCACCATCCACAAATTAGAACTGAAGCTGCACTTGCTACAAGCAGTCAGGCAACACTATCATCGCCGGATTCCGCGGTATAAAACAAACAAAGGCTATGGTAGATAAGAGAGTTTCCCCGGTCCATTCCTACAACTACTAGCGATTCCCTCGTGGCCATGAAGCGCAAGAACACCACAAAAAAAAAAACTCAGCGAACAACCCCAGCCCCAACCAAGTAGGCAAGCAGCCAGATCCAGGCCGTCAACCGCGACAGGATCGACCAAAACCCTCAATCCGTACAACGAAATCCTCATCCCCGACCCCCACAGGTCGAAGCTTCCAGCCGAAAGGCGGCACCTTCACCCCCAACACCCGGTCTAATAAATCCCGCCTAAAAGGCGCGTCTTTGAGCGACGAACAAGAGGAAAGGGAAGGGAGGCGGAGAGGACCGGAGCTCACCAGCGGGGCGCGGACACGGACCCCTGCTCCGTGAGGCGGTGGCGGCCTGGACGCGGCGTCCATGGCCGGATCGGGCGGGGGTCTCTCGCCTCAGCAAAGGAGGGGCCAGCCGGTCGCCGGGAGAGGAGGAGGGGGGGCTGTTGGTTTTTTTTGGACAAAAACCTCGGTCTCGGTAGGATCAGGGAAAAGAGGGTGGAAATGAGGGGGGTTTTGATCAAGTAATTGCGAGCAGTAGACAGCTCGGTGGACGCGCGTAGTCTGTCTGTCAGGTCTCACTACACCGGTCGCGGTCCATGTCAACCTTTTCTTCATCGATGGGTTTTGTGAGAGAGCTGGCTTTGACTTTTGCGTGTCTGACTCAAGCCGTGTTCGACACTTCGGCTGCCTTTCCATGTTTATTTTATGCTGTGCCAGTACTCCCTCCGTCAAAAAAAAAAAAAAATCAAATTCTGGGAAGTCAGACAAATTTAAATTTAATCAAATTTATTAATAAACTACTAATGTTTATAATACCGAATAAGCATCATTTATTAGGTTAATTATAAAATATAATTTTATAATAAAACTATTTAGAATTTTTTTTATAAACTTAGTCAAATTTTTTACTTATCATAAATCTTCTTTTGTGACGGAGAGTACTACTGTATTATATATGAATAGAAAAAAAAAAGATAATTGATTTCTGGTTGAAACATGTATCCTTTAAGTTTTGAAACTTGTTTGGTTACAAAGGATTAAGAGAATGTTTAGTTGTTGCCTTGATATGCTTGTTAACCAGGCAACAATGTCTGACCTTATGCACTTAAGACTGAAGGTTTAGGAGAGTTATTTAGGTCAGGTAATTTTAGTCCGATTAAGCATGCCCTAAATAGATTATGAGGATGATTATTGGCAAGATTGTCACGAACAAGCTTGAATAGGTAGCATTTAATTAAGGATTGAAAAGGAATGAACACAAGAAGAAACCATTGGAAGACAACGACCTAACGGGGATACTAGATGCAACCTCTGCGGTTTAGAGGAGACCGTGCAACATCCCCTTTTTTATTGTCGCTTGGCTAGATCTATGTGGAATTCCTTGCTAATTGCTTTTAATCTTCAACCACCTAACTGGACGGCTCATATGTTTGGTGCTTGGGTAAGGAGCTTTGCTCCAAGTTTGAGGGGTCTGATCATAGTGGGGCTAGTAGTAATTTGCTGGGTTTTATGATTGAATAGAAATGATATAGTGTTCAACAGAAAATGTCTTATTCTTGCTTGCAGGTAATCTTCAGGAGAACTTACTAGATCAGGCATTGGTCAATGTTGTCTAAAGAGGAAGCGAGGAAGAGCGTTGAAGGATGGGTGCAAACGCTTGGAAATACTGATGTTACAAGCGTTTGGGAAACATGGTTGGCATCATCAGATCGAGAAGGATTGAGGGCTGTGTCTCTGTTTGGTTTCAGTTGATTCGGTTTAGTTTGGATCGGTCACGTTTGATAGTTTTGTTTAATCTTGTTTCTGCTTAGTGGAACTTGGTCTGAGAACCAACTTTTCTGTATCGGACGTTTATACTCACGCATGGATAGGGAGACCAGAATATTTGTATTCCTTTATTAAAAAAAACAGGAGCTTCTCAGAAGAGCAACTTCTTAGACTACTTTTTAGCTACTAACTAATTGTTTGTCCAAGTGTGATGCCCTAAGAACGCAAGCTCCTGCACCAGCAGCTTCTTGAAAAGCTCTCCACCAGGCACCAGCCCTCTGAAAAAAAAAGGAGTTGCTAGAATGGAAATGGAAGAACAACCCAAGACTGAACAAACACTCGCTTGTTATCATACGTGAACCACTGCTACTTCAGCGGAACTGCTCCTGAGCTCGTGCAAAAACCACATCTACCAATTCTCTAGTTAAGGTTGAGTGTCCTTACAAATTAATACCTGCCTGTTTAGCGTTTTTGTGTGTTGTGCTTTTACTTAGGTCAGTCTTTCATTATTATTTTCCTGAAATAAAATAAGTTTCTCGAAACTTGTTCGTGGTCCCTTTTAACTTATGGGGACAATTGATGTTTGAATCTTACATGACACGAAAGCTTTACATGACACGAAAGCAAAAACAAATGATTAGGAGTTCTTAGTTCCTAGCATGCATTGGGATGACGTTAGTCGGACACCTTATTATTAACAAAACGGTCATTCGAGCAATGATGCGTGTTGCATGGCTGCATCTTGCAACAGCAAAGGTGTTGTCTCTACAAGTTGCTGGTTCCTACAAAGTACAAACACTGCATTCGCATTGCGTGTAGCCTAAGAATTAGTAAGTTTATCTTTCCTAATCTGGCGGTGGCATGATATACTTTACAAATTATCAGCATAATATAGTTGCATGTTTAGAATTCTCAGAAATTGGTTGTACGTTAGTTTAGTGTTGACAACAAAAAATGTTCATTTTGTGAAGTTGTCAAAATGTGAAACGGACTTCACCATTGCGTTTCTCTCGTCGAGACGGTCAAGAAACATATATGGAATATCTAATTCGAAGTCCGGATGAAGAAGTTATGCCCTCGGAAAGATGCCTCGTCGTCGGGAGTTCCGACCCAAGTCGGGACTTCCGACTGTCGGAAGTTCCGATGTGTGTCAGGACTTCCGGGAAGCCTGAAGAAATCTGCTCGGGTGTCTGGGGTTATCCCTACGTCGGGAGTTCCAACAAAAGTCGGAAGTTCCGACTGTCGGGAGTTCCGACTCGAGTCGGGACTTCCGACTGGACTTCCGACTGGACTTCTGACATACCTGATAGAAAATCCTATTCGGATCTGGCCTTTTGGATTCCGATCCGAACTGTTCCAAACTCGTGGGAAACTTAGAAAATAAGGCTTGGAGGGGTTTTCTACTGGGATAAGACCACCCCCCTCTATATATATGAGAGGATCATGGCCGATTGAGATCCCATCTATCCAATCGTCATACAAACCAATCTATCAACTCCTTATTCCCTAATTCCTCTCTCTCAACCCCTCTTGCTGTTCGTTGAGTTTCTCGGCGAGATTCAGCGGCATCCTAGGCGGCCTTGCTGGTTCTAGGAGATCCTCCACGTGCTCCTCCCTGACGGGTCTTCCCAGGAGAGGTTCGGGAGCTTTTCCGGCCAAGAACAAGCTCTACATCGGTCTCACCGATCTTTAGATTGGTTTGATCGATTACGCCGCGTTCTTGCTGTGTTGCAGGTTGTGTGCAACCTCTTTGGGCGTCCAAGGCCCTGCTGGTGTGTTGGTTTGGGATCATCCTCAACGTCAACATACTTGGGCGTGATTGGATCCATGCCAATCATTGTGTGCCATCTAGCTTGCACCAATTTCTCATCCAATGGGTGGGAGATGCTGTTGAGGTCGTGCATTCAGATTCATCGGCTGATGTTGCTACAGCCGATGCTCCTACACTCGGGGGGCATGATGCTATTGCTTGCTTATCTGCTAGAGATCTTTCTAGTTTTGAATTTATTAGTGTTACCAGGTAAGGTTTTGTTCCTGTGTCCTTGAAGCCAATTGATAATCGGCTCAATATCATCATGTAATCATTAGTGTAATGGATGCTAACGTTGAATGGTTAAAACATCGTGTTGAACAGTATCGGGCTAATAAGACCGATGCATATGAGGCTATTGATGATTTTGATGAGCTCGATAAGTTGGGCCAAGGTTTTACGTTGGCTGACCCTTTGGAATAAGTTCATATTGGGGATGGCTCTGTGCCCTGGTCGACGTTTATTAATCAAAATTTGGAAGCCGGTTACAAAATTGAGTTAATCGCGCTTCTCAAGGAATATGTTGATTGTTTTGCATGGGATTATACAGAGATGCCTGGATTGAGCCGAGAGCTTGTTGAGCATCGGCTCCCTGTTAAGAAAGGATTCAGGCCTTTCAAGCAAAAACCCCATCGATTTAATTCTATAATTTATGATAGGATTAAAGAAGAGATTAATCGGCTATTGCAAGCGAGGTTTATACAGCCATGCAGGTATGCGGAGTGGGTCTCTAATATTGTGCCTGTTGAGAAGAAGGATTCTGGAAAGATCAGAGTATGTATTGATTTTAGAGATCTGAATAGAGCTACTCCAAAAGATGAGTATCCTATGCCTATAGCCGATATGCTTATCAATGATGCTTTAGGACACTGGGTTATTAGCTTTCTTGATGGTAATGCCGGTTATAATCAGATTTTCATGGCCGAGGAAGATATGTCTAAGATGGCCTTCATATGTCCTGGGTTTGTTGGTCTTTTTGAGTGGGTTGTGATGACATTTGGGCTAAAGAATGCAGGTGCTACTTATCAAAGAGCTATGAATTTGATTTTCCATGATTTAATTGGGGTGATTATGGAGGTGTACATTGATGATATTGTGATCAAATCGACCGCCCATAAATCTCATTTGGCCGATTTGCGTCTTGCTTTTGAAAGGATGCGCCATTATGGATTGAAGATGAACCCACTCAAATGTGCTTTTGGGGTATCGGCTGGAAAGTTTTTAGGCTTCATAATTCATGATAAGGGCATAGAGGTTGATCCCAAGAGGATAGAGAAGATCAAGAATGTTAAGGCACCTACGTGCAAGAAGGACTTGCAAAAGTTCTTGGGAAAAGTGAACTACTTGAGAAGATTTATTGCTAACTTGTCTGAGAAAATTATTCCTTTCACCCCTATATTGAAGCTGAAGGATGAATCTGAATTCACTTGGGGGGCAAAACAACAAGAGGCATTTGAAAAGATAAAGGAATATTTGTCAACACCACCGGTTCTTCGTGCACCTAGGAGAGGAGTTCCTTTCAAGTTATATATTGCTGTCGAAGAGAAGGTAATCGGGGCTGTTTTGACTCAAGAAGACGAAGGTAAAGAATATGTGATTGCTTATCTTGGTCACCGTCTTTTTGATCCCGAGACAAGGTATGCCCATATAGAAAAATTATGCTTATCACTATACTATGCTTGTGCTAAGATGAGACATTATCTTTTGTCTAGTACATGTGTTGTTGCTTGCCAGGCCGATGTGATAAAGCACGTGTTATATTGGCCAATTCTTCATGGAAGGATAGGCAAATGGGCATACGCACTAATAGAATATGACTTGACTTTTGAACCATTGAAAACATTAAGAGGTCAAGTTCTTGCTGATTTTATTGCTGAGCATGGTATTGATTTAGATGATGAAGTCAATGACCTAACTTTTACTCCATGGAAATTATACTTTGATGGATCGATTTGTAAAGATGGCCAAGGTGTTGGTATTATTCTTATTTCCCCTAATGGTGCTGAAATTGGAATGTCAAGCCGATTAGATTTCTCTTGTACCAACAATCAAACCGAATATGAAGCTCTATTATTCGGGTTGATCATGTTGCGGTCTATGGAAGTAAAACATGTTGAAGCTTATGGTGATTCTTTGCTGGTAGTACAGCAAGTTGCTGGTGAATTTCAATGTTTAGAAGGATCACTAAGAGCTTGTTTTGATGATTGCCTTGATGTTATTGATTATTTTGCCGAATTTCAAATTCAGCATATTTCGAGGCATGAAAATCAAAAGGCCAACATGTTAGCTCAGCAAGCATCTGGCTATGATGTCAGTGGACATAATTTCCATATTCAAGAACAGCCGATGCATGAAGATTTCAATTTTTCCTATGTAGGTACAGACCGATCAGCTCAGCCAACTGACCAAGTTGGCTCAGCCGACTACTCTTCTGCTGTGGCCAAGTCGGCTAAGCTGACTGCCCTAGTTGGTCAAGCCGACACCTCTAAATCAGTTAAGCCGACCAGCCCAGTTGGTTCAGCTGACTCCCCTATGACCAACCCAGTCAATTCGCTTGAGAAGCTATCAAATCAGCCCGATATAACTTCCAGTGATGTTGGGGCCAATTTAGAAGATTAGAGGACTCCCTTGTTGAGATATCTACGTGATCCAAGTGCCAAAATTGATAAAAGTATTCGGCGGAGCGCTTTCAAATATGTATTGCATAATGATGAGCTTTATCGAAGAACCGCTGAAGATTTGCTGCTTAAGTGCTTGGGATCAGATCAGGCAAGAGTGGCTATGGGAGAAGTCCATGAAGGCATCTGTGGTACGCATCAATCGGCCCTGAAGATGAAGTGGTTATTACGTAGAGTCGGTTTCTATTGGCCTACTATGATGGCCGATTGTTTTCGCTACTATAAAGGTTGCGAAGAGTGCCAGAAGTTTGGAAATATTCAGCTTGTGCCTGCTGCTATGCTTCATCCTATCATCAAACCATGGCCTTTTCATGGTTGGGGGTTAAACTTCATTGACTAAATATATCCCTCATCTTCGAAGGGACACCGATTTGTGTTAGTTGCTACAGATTACTTTACTAAGTGGACCAAGGGAGTTCCTTTGAAGAATATGACACACAAGGAAGTAATTAAGTTCATTACTAAGCATATTATTCATAGATTCGGCATCCCTCAAACATTAACTACAGATCAAGGGACATCATTTGTGTCTAAAGAGGTGAGGGAATTTGCTGAATTATATAAGATCAAGTTACTCAATTCATCTCCATGCTATGCTCAAGCCAATAGCCAAGCTGAGTCTAGTAATAAGACTTTGATCAAGCTCATCAAAAAGAAAATTGAGGAGAATCCAAGGAGATGGCATGAAGTTTTGTCTGAGGCTCTATGGGCACATCGCATTTCAAGGCATGGTGCTATAAAGATTACTCCTTTTGAGTTAGTATATGGCCAAGAGGCCGTGTTGCCTATCGAAGTGAATTTGGATGCATATAGGCTTGCTAAACAAAATGGTTTATCAGCTGTTGTGTATCATGATTTGATGATGGATAATATCGATGAGGTGACTGATGTGAGATTAAAATCTCTCAAGGAAATAGAGAAAGATAAAGCTCGAGTTGCCAAAGCGTACAACAAGAAAGTTAGGAGCAAATCCTTCCAAGTGAGAGAATTGGTGTGGAAAACCATACTACCAATTGGATCGAAGAGCAATCAGTTTGGCAAGTGGTCACCGAATTGGGAAGGTCCTTACAAAGTGGTCAAAGTTATATTTAGAAATTCATATGTGCTAGAGACATTACAAGGTGAACGTCTCACGAGAGCAATCAACGGGAGGTACTTAAAAAGGTACTTTCCAAGTGTTTGGCAAGAAGCCTAAGTGCTCACCAAACAATGGTCGATACATGTATCGCCCTTAGAAAATGGCCGATGTATACATCGTCCTTAGCCACTGAGCAGCCGATGAGATGGGAATCGTCGCTGTTTGGTTTTAATTTATTTGATTAAGTATTTTCAGGTTTATGCATCATTCACCTGAAAACAGGGGGGCATATGTTGACAATAAAAAATGTTAATTTTGTGAAGTTGTCAAAATGTGAAACGGACTTCACCATTGTGTTCCTCTCGTCGAGACGGTCAAGAAACATATATGGAATGTCTAATTCGGAGTCCGGATGAAAAAGTTATGCCCTCGGAAAGATGCCCCGTCGTCGGGAGTTCTGACCCAAGTCGGGACTTCCGACTGTCGGAAGTTCCGACATGTGTCGGGACTTCCGGGAAGCCTGAAGAAATCTGCTCGGGTGTCTGGGGTTATCCCTACATCGGGAGTTCCGACAAAAGTCGGAAGTTCCGACTGTCGGGAGTTCCGACTCGAGTCGGGACTTTCGACACAAGTCAGGACTTCCGACTAGACTTCTGACATACCTGACAGAAAATCCTATTCGGATCTGGCCTTTTGGATTCCGATCCAAACTGTTCCAAACTTGTGGGAAACTTAGAAAATAAGGCTTGGAGATGTTTCCTACTAGGATAAGACCACCCCCCTCTATATATATGAGAGGATCATGGCCGATTGAGATCCCATCTATCCAATCGTCGTACAAACCAATCTATCAACTCCTTATTTCCTAATTCCTCTCTCTCAACCCCTCTTGTTGTTCGTTGAGTTTCCCGGCGAGATTCAGCAGCATCCTAGGCGGCCTTGCTAGTCCTAGGAGATCCTCCACGTGCTCCTCCCTGACGGGTCTTCCCAGGAGAGGTTCGGGAGCTTTTCCGGCCAAGAACAAGCTCTACATCGGTCTCACCAATCTTTAGATTGGTTTGATCGATTACGCCGCATTCTTGCTGCGTTGCAGGTTGTGTGCAACCTCTTTGGGCGTCCAAGGCCCTGCTGGTGTGTTGGTTTGGGGTCATCCTCAACGTCAACATTTAGTTTATGAAATGTTTGTTTAAGAACTAGTTAAAGTAACGAAGTTATTTGTACTCCTAGAAAGATGAACCGAACGGAAACTGAGTTAGTTATCGGTTTAAGTTTTCAGCCTAGAACCAGTACTTATATTTTCTTTTTCTTTTTTTTAAAAAAAAGCTATTCTAGAATTTAACAACACTATTATTTCGGTGGTATATATAGTTAACAAGCCTGTCAATAGCATGGAGCCGATAATGATTTTATATCAATCATAAGATATGTCGGCTTGATCTCTTAGAGGTCTTAGAGGTGCTTACAGGGGGTTAGAGGTAGGGTTGCGCATGTGCATCATATGAGTATCTATGTATATATGCTCGGATTTGAGAAAAAACATGAACACAACTTTGTTAGCTTCCTAGGAAAGCACCACGCTATTTAGAAATGAAAATTCCATGGAATAACTTTAAAATAATGATGTTGTCCAATTTAGTTTTGAGTAAAATGCACGAGCGGTCTTTAAGCTTGTCACACGGTGTCAGATAAGGCCTTTGAACTCTCAAAATACATTTTCATGTAATTTAAACTTGTCTTTTTGTGTCACCTAGGTCCCGAACTCTCAAAATTAATTCATTTTCAGGTACCCAACTTGTCTTGGGGTGCCATCTAAGTCCATAATTATCAAAATTTTATTTTTGGGTCCTCAAACTACTATGTCATATAGGTCCAAAAGAGCTCCAACTAGCCCACATGCTAGTCTCTGGCGCTCCGTCTATATGCTCTCCCTCTCTTTTAGCTCCATCTCCATGCTCTCCTCTCTGTGTTCCAATCTAGTATGACATTGCATCACAATCGCCAACTAGCCATCCTCGACCCATGCCTCACGGCATCATCAATAGTGGTGACAACAAGGCCAAAGCTAGTGCTCCTTAGACAGAAGAGGTAGGTGAACAATTTCTTTGCCATTAAGTTTCTTCCCCGGTCAAGAATGAGGTATGGATCCAACCGCTATGGCATATGGCATCGTGATGCAGAGTAGATCAGGTCCATTTAGACATAACTGACACTATGACAAGTTCCTGGATTACACACATGTCCGAGGACATGAAAATTGAAGTTTGGGTTCTAGACAATACATAAAGACAAATCTGTGGACTTAAAAATACATTAGAGTTCTGAGACCTAAATGACACCTAGAGAAAAATTCAAGGATCGGCGTGTATTTTACTCTTTAATTTATAGCGAGGTTAGTTAGCCTTTAATTCTTAAAATGTCTAGAGTTACACAAGCTATTAATTTTGTTAACCTTGTTAGTTCACCTTTAATGTAGGCCATGTTTAAAATTGGTGAAACAAGTTTTAGTAGTCTCTATTTATCATACTCATGAGTCGTTACATGCAACAATGGAGAGAGAAATGGAGAGAGAGAGGTGGAGTCATGGAGAAAGATGTTGGAAGGTCAGGCAACCTTCCTATAGATTGGCCAACCTGGCTATGAGTCCATCCAGGTTCAATTCTTGTGATAAGCCAAGAAACACACCAAGAAGTGATCATGTACATTGATGCAGTGACACCCAGTTAGCCCTAGGCCACCGCGCTGTGCCGCTGGCCACCACCGCGAGTAGGGCCGCACAACACCTGCCTAAGCGCCAGCACGTGACCACTCTTCCTCCCCACCCAGCCGCCACCACTAACAGGCGTGCCATGGTGCCGCCACCACCGCTCGAATCGATGCTCCACACCCCCACCCGGTGCCCGCGCGAGCCCTTTGGTTATGGGTTGGGCATGTCCGCGGCTTCGCCCTCCATGGACCGAGGCTCCAAGCAACCAAACATTGAGCGGCGACAAGGAGCGATTGTAGGTTGACTAAACGCCTGTCCTCACTCCTTCGGTGATGATTGGTAATCTATTAATATTTTTTGGTAAAAACTGAAATCAAACTGAAAATCTAAAACCGAATTTTTTCGGTACTGATTTTTGAAACGAACTGATTTTAGGAGGAAATGATCCAACAATACCTAATGTCCAACCCTATCTTAGGAGTGTTGCTGATGCCCCCCACGTGTTTGACTGGCTGTACATGCCCAACAATACCGAATGCCCAACAATACCGAATGTCCAACAACCTACCCATATAGTGACCCAAACCCAAAATGCATCGCGCACACAAAAAAATGGAGTTCAACAGAGTTGGCATACCAAACACCTATTTTGCGTAGAAGGAGAGAGGGAACCCAAATGTGCATCCTCCCTCCGTCTTCTCTCTCCTCAACCCAAATCTTTGGCGCATAGGAGGCGCCAGGGTGGGGCAACCCATGGCAGCGGCGGCGACGCCCTCGATGGCGGCAGAGTCCTCTACGCCATCGTCCTCCTCCTCCGACGTGAGGGCCCATGGGTGCTACAGCACCGTAGGCCAGGGCCGCCGTTGCTGGAGGCGCGGTGAACCGGCGGCGCGGCGGAGAAGACATAGGTCCCCCAGCGCCTGGAGTCAGTAACGAACCCTGCCTCCACCATGAGCTGAGCATGGCCGTAGTGGACGGGCCCCATGGTACGGCGACCGCCGAACCTAGGGTTCAAGCTTGCCATGGGGACAGAGAGGCCCTAGTAGCCCTAGCTGAAGGCTATGCCTAGGGGTGCCGTCGATGATAGCGCAAGGCGGGGAGGGAAGGAGAGAAGGAGGAAGAGGGAGAGGCAGATGCCTAAAAGGTCTTAATGGCTAGAGGGAGAGTGAATAGCCTATTAAAATTTTCTACAACAACACTTAGCAAACCCGTTAGACAATTATGAGGCGAAGCGAGTGTTGCGCTAGCCTACTAAAATTGCAAGCCACCTACCACAATTCTAGTTTATATAGTTTCTATCCACACAATAGCTATGTCACTACACTAAGTTAGTGCGCTCTCAAAAGCTAACTAAAGAGCCACACTAACCAAACTAACAAGCTCTCACAACTAGCTACACTAAAGAGCTTGACAACTAGTTTGTGGTAATGTAGAGAGAGTGAGCAAGATGGTTATACCACCGTGTCGAGGAAGGAGCCAATACAGCCGTGTTGAGGAAGGAGCCAATCAATCACAAGAATGAAGACCAATCACCTCAGAATCAAATGATGACACAATGATTTTTTATCGAGGTTCACTTGTTTGCCGGTAAGCTAGTCCTCGTTGTGGCGATTCACTCACTTGGAGGTTCACACGCTAATTGGCATCACACGCCAAACCCTCAATAGAGTGCCGCACAACCAACAAAGATGATGATCACACAAGCTACGAGCAATCCACTAGAGTACCTTTTGGCTCTCCACCTGGGAAAGGTCAAGAACCCCTCACAAACACCATGATCAGAGTTGGAGACAATCACCAACCTCTACTCAACGATCCTCATTTCTTCAAGCCATCTAGGTGGCGGCAACCACCAAGAGTAACAAGCGAATCCCACAGCGAAACATGAAAACCAAGTGCCTCTAGATGCAAACACTTAAGCAATGCACTTGGATTCACTCTCTGAAAGGATCTAGGATGTCGCCTAGAGGGGGGGTGAATAGGCGTTTCTAAAAAATCAACACCTTTAAAAGCGGAAATGATTAGTAATAGGAGTTTCTAAAATAAAAACTCCAAATCAGAGTAATACAACCCCTCACAAGTTAGCCACAAAGTGTATAAAAGATACTAGATAAACTTAGGGAGC
Organism: Miscanthus floridulus; assembly: GCF_019320115.1. Taxonomy (NCBI): domain Eukaryota; kingdom Viridiplantae; phylum Streptophyta; class Magnoliopsida; order Poales; family Poaceae; genus Miscanthus; species Miscanthus floridulus. The sequence continues at coordinate 72,440,195 of NC_089581.1, forward strand.
CAAACAGTGGCAACCAAAGAGTTGAATCAAAATGCACTAGTCAGTTAATGTCGGAAGTCCCGACAGTTTGGGTCAGAACTTCCGACGTGTCAGAAGTCCCGACATGTCAGAAGTCCCGACAGTTTAGGTCAAAACTTCCAACGCAAACTGCCAGCACTTCCGACCCCTACGGGAAATGAACTACAAGTGCTAAAATGAACTTTGTGATGCCAATGACTTACAAACCCACTTTCTAGTGGTAAGGTAAGGTGTTGGGTCACTCTCTTGACGTTGATAAGCCACCACTCCGTAGATCGAGTCCCAAACCCTAAGAAATAGCTAGAGAGAGGGAGACAACCAAATACAAGTAATTTCAAGCAAATCACAACAACAACAAGCACACGGGAGACAAGAATTTATCCCGAGGTTTGGCAGCCCCACAAAGGAGCTCCTACGTCCTCGTTGTTGAGGTGACCACTTTGGTCGGAGTCTCTTCCACCTCCTTGCCTCACTCAAGGATACCACAAAGGTCACTTGAGTTTCTTCACTAGAAAACAAGGGTAATACAAACTTCCCAAGGCTCTTCCACAAGATGGAAGCTCTTGGGCGATGCCTCGCCGGCTAGGGGAAAATCCCCAAGAGTAACAAATGCAAATCAAACTGGCTTGATGAAGAAATCAAGTGCTCAAGCTTGCTCAAAGTGTTTTTCTCACTCAATCCACTCTCCAATCACTCAAACCCTTTAGGAATTGAAGTTGGAGGCAAAGGAGAGAAGAGTGGCGAGCCTAGAATGCTTGGGGGCTGTTTTGGCCGAGTGTTCGTTGCAATGAAATGAGTGGGCAACGGTTAGAAAGGAGGAGAGGGGTATATATACTCCAAGGCAAAATCTAACCATTCAGATCTACGTCGGGAGTTCCAACACAGATCTCAGGACTTCTGACATATGAAGAAAACACTGTTCATGCGAGGTCAAAGTCCACTCGAGACAGCCAACGTCGGAACTTCCGACGAACATCAGGACTTCCGATGGTCGGAATTTCCGACGAACATCAGGACTTCCGACGTGCACAGTCAGCAGGTCAGTAGAACCATCGATGCCAGGACTCCCGGCTTGGGTCGGGACTTCCGACTGTCAAGAGTTCTGACTCACATTAGGACTTCCGACGTCCACAGTCACCGTGCAGGCTATGACTAGGAGTCAGCACTTCCAGCAAGAGTCATGACTTCCGACTGTCGGGAGTTCCGGCTTATGTCGGGACTTCCGACACCGACAGTCACAGAAAATTATTCTTTGTGCTCGTGAAGTGCTAGAGTGTCTCTCTTTTGATTTTATTATTATGCTTGAGCACTCTATCTTCCTCAGACCACCTAAACTTGCATCCCTCTTAATAGTACGACATACCTATTAACTCAAGATCAAAAGAAAAACGAAATTAAACCTTTTGAGTTGATCTTCTTTAAATTGATGCCATGTCTTTCAATCTTCATCAAGTGAGGGTGCCAACATGTCAATATTGATCTTGTCACTTGAGCATAGCCATCTTGAGCATGTGACTTGATTCCATTCATCAAATATGAATAACTCCAAATGCATCAAGTCACTTTAATCAACTTGTCCAATATAGATTTGATCCTTCACATCAATATGACCATCTTAGCTTGATTAGTACCTCAACTAAATGCAAGTACTTTCTTCTTCACCCTAGCTAGGTTCTTCAGCCGCCAAGCCGTCGCTTGCCCTTCACCCTTGCTTAGTACCTCAAAGCCTTTCCTTGCTATCTTCACCATCTCAAGCCATTAAGTCACATCTTGTGTTGAATCATCCATTTATATGTATTGTTATCTTTTTCATTTCAATTTAGCAAGCTTCAAATATGAGACCATTCCATATGCAATCCCTTATGTCTCATTAACTAATACTCACGAGCTTGCTTTCACATAGTACATGGAAATCCCACAATAAACAAGCATTTGTATGAATTCCATTTGCATTATTGTCTTGTGCTTGAACTAGATTGTTTATACAACAACACATCATTTTGGCTTTAATTAAGTACCTATGAGATAACCTATTACCTGTCCACACTTAGCAAACGGGTTAGTTCTTTAATCACGTTGTCATTCAATCATCCAAAACCCACTAAAGGGCTAGATGCACTTTCAATCTCCCCCTTTTTGGTGATTGATGACAACTTGATTAAAGCTTACAAAATGATATAAATATTTAAACTTTTGGGTTCAATGATTTATGAGAGGCTCCCCCTTAATATGTGCTTATGATTAGAATTCACAAAATGACCTCAAATGTCAATTGCATATACTAAAACATATAGGAGACTCCCCCTAAATCATTGCATCCATGGGGTGCATGTGTGTGTGACAAAGTGAAACCATGATGCATATGACAAGATATATCATACAAGAATAAATATAAAGGCATCACATCAAATATTTTCATTCTAGCATGCATAGTCCTTATGAAAATAAATATAACACATGTAATTCACACATAGCACTCATTACATGTTTTCTCAAGTCCACAAGCCACTAAAATATAAATAAAGATCGTATCTCAAGAGATACATAGATAAAGCATAAGTAAGTCTCATCTCTCACATGATACAATCTATCTCAAATCCAAGATACATCAATGAAGCTCAAAAACAAGAAATGATAGCCTGCAGTATAAATCTTCAAGTACAAAGATAAGCAAATGAAACTATCCTGAAGCTTTAATCAGTCTCTCTCCCCCTTTGTCATCTATCACCACAAAGGTCCAACAACGACATACTAAGGACAAAGGGGCTACAAGTTGTCACACAAAGCACAAAGGGTGCTTAAGGTTCAAACTTTGTAGATCAAGTACATTGGTTTACTAGCTCATGAACAAACTCATACACTAACCACTAGATTATATAATCATTCAAGCAATAGTGGTATTCTATGAGTCTAAAAATTTTCATTTGTAATGCATGATCCTATAAGCATGTACTATATGCACTAACCGCATATTAGTAAGGGATGAAAAATGATCATGCACAATACAATGATACCTTTGCTATATTGGAGAGGAAGATAGTCATATAGATTTCAATTCATTTCTCCAATAGCACCATGAAGTCCAATTATAAGCTTGGTGAAGACCAATAGATACCAATTCTTTGAATTCCTATTCTTCACCCATATGAATTGAGAATCACTAATGATCAAGTGCACTCTTCTTGTTGTGGTTGGCTTGCTTCTTCTTTGATCATTGCTTGCTTGAGAGTACTAAAAGATGCACCACTTGTAATACCACTTGAAATTTCATGATATCACTTGAAATTTTATGACTTGTTCTCTTTTGGGTGTTGCTTGCTTTCTAGACCAATCTCTTGATTTTCTTCAACCAAGTACCTCAAATGTCCCTTTAGATTACCACTTTGATTTTAGCCATCCAAGCCTAGGGCGAAGTGACCTCTCTCCAAAGAACCATCCTTGATACTTACTTGAAATAACTTAAAAGAAAATCACTTGATCCACTTGAAAGATTTTGTTTGATTGATCCATATTGTTGGACTTAATTTGATGAATAACTTTGAATCCTTCTTTAAGTCCTTTTCTTTCTACTTGTTTAAGTCCTTTTATTTCTATCAAAAGATCTCCAATTATCACTAGAACTTAAACTTCATCTTCATCTTGATCTTGGTCTTGATCTCTAGCTTGAGTACCAAATGTGTACCAGATACACTCTTCAAACAAATTGTCTTGTACTCATCATTTGTCATGCTTCTATCTCAAACCAAAGCCAAAACATAGGTACCTCAATCACTTATAGATATAATTCTAATTTGAGGACCTTTGAATCTAAGTGACTTTTGATCAATCCAATAATTGTCACTTTCCTGGTAGATTCTGTACTCTTTAAAGAATAAATCATATCTCCCAAAGTACATATCCAAAAACCACAAAATTCGGTGAAGATGTGACACACTAAGCCTTCTAGTAGCTGTAAAAATTTTAGCTTCTTTTGACTTCTATATTGCTACCAGATTTCATATCTTTCCACACTGCTACATGCTGAAAACTGCTGCACTATAGCTGACAAGATCTACTCCAAATCCGAAGTATCACTTATCCAAATCTCATGAAATTTGCACAGAAACTAATACCATAAGTGTAGAGCATGCAAACCAAATTTCAAGCCAATACAAATAGATTTGGTTGCTCAAACATGTCAATGATCACTGCTAGCTCAGATTTTCAATATTGGACAGATTTCAATAATTGAGCTATTTTTCTCCAAATTGAACCAAACTTGAAATCAACTTGTTTGAATACTCTCACAAGACATATGTCCATTCAAACCACTTACTAGAAGAAATCTTATGAACATATCCAATCAAACCAACTTCAAACTTGATTACTTAAGCATTTAATCCATTCAAACATCTCATAGCAAGCAACATATGCATATATATCCAATTCAATTAACTCATATGCACCCAAATAAACTTTGATCAACAAGAGATATACCTTGATAGCTTATGATCATCTTTGCAAGCTTCAACTCCACTTATTTGCAGGCCTTCAAATATATCAATAAATTCCCACAACTTGAATATGACACTTGTATGTTGATAGCATATGGACTTCACTCAATTTTGACTTGGCATTGGGATAGAATTGCACTAGGTTTTAATACTTGACTCAACATAAGATGAACAATAATAATTTCATTGAATCAAGTCTCCAATGTCATGGTACCTACAAACGATCATCCACTTTTCGATGGTACCCAAACTAGTTTGGGTCCTCTCATGTTAGACGCAACATACTTAGGCATAGCCTTAGTATGAATAGCGAAATTTTTTTTTTGCAATACTAACCAATAAGGTACAATAACAAACCTTCCTAGGCATAATATTTGCATCAATTGAAATAGGCTTAGGATTCTCACTTAGGGGACATGTATTAGCCAAGAATTGATTTTCTCTTTTTCGAATGTTTGGCAAATTTATGATTTTCAAAACTCGAGAGAGATTTTAAAGGGACATAGAGATTTTTATGTACTTGAGAGAACCATGTCACATGTGATCAAGCAAATAATCAACCAAGGGTAGCAATAATCACAATATGACATGACTAGGTCACAAAGACCCAAAAACCACATGATTTTCAAAAACCACACCACCTACACATGCTAGTTAGGGATTTTGAAAAACATCTATCCTATATCACACAAATGCACACACTAGCATATAAAGGGCCTTAGATGCACTTACAATGCATGTATGTAATACATACCTTTGCCTTGAGCCCACAATATCACCACTGAGATAATACATGGCATGACAACATCATGTTGACCTCACTTGTCAAATAATCATACCATATATGAAATCAATTTTCATCTAAAGGACTACAAGTAATGCTAGATAAATTTGTTAGTCCACAATGGTGCAAAATAGAAACTGAGCTCCTCCTAAATAAGTACCACAAGTAATTTGAATGACTTTCAACAAGCACTTTATTCTTTTAAGAATTTAGGAGTCAATTTTCTATTTTGACCAACACAAAGTAATTTGCCATATTTAAATTTCATTGAGACATACTCACAACCCACTTAGGTTTGATAGATCACAAGCTTCTGAGCAAATTAAGGATATATGAAATCATATGGATCAAACCTCAATTGCATCCCAATTAGTGCTCTGGTTCTTGCCATACCAGACACGTCCGGTAGACATACCGGACATGTCCGGCATGTGAAGAACATAAACACTTTTCCTTTCTGCCCTGGCCATACCAGACATGGCTAGTAGGCGCAGGACAGAAACAATTGAAGCGCTGCTTGTGATTCTTCGTTTTAGCTCTAGTACTTCTTGTATGCCTGCATCTAAACAAATGCATTGCTCTACTAGAGAGCCATTAAAAGCATCACATGGCAAATATGATAATGATTAAATAAAACTAATTAGTCACCTCCAATTATTTCACAAATATGCTTATTTGTGAGCCATTGAGCACTAAACACAAAGTGGCTATCCTATAAGGTCTTTAGGTACTTGTTACCAATGGTAGAGATGAAGTAAACGATATGGTCATTGATTTATCATCGGGTCAACCATATATGAGATTATGATAAGAATTGATTGATAGATTGAGTGAATATTTTCAATTTACTTGCTCAACCACCTCGAAGCTTTCATCTCACCACCAAGTACCTACATTATCAACCTAAGCACATTTTGGTACCCAACTCTTGTTGGGTCCTTTTGGGTTAGTCAACAAGTGCTTAGGCACCCAAATGGCCTTAGTACTAGTTTGTGGTGAACACATCACCTTGCTAGTGCTAACTCCTTTTGTGGTCTTCCTAAGTATATTATCATAAACAAATGTGTTCAGCTTAGGGATGTTACCATTTGGGCAATTATAGCTTAGATGCCCCTTTCTTTTACAAGCATAGCATATGCGACCTTTGTTTCCTCTATGCTTGTTTTGCTTGTATGGACATCCATCAACCTTGTGGCCCATCTCATTGCATCCATAGCATCTTCTTGTTGCAACTTGGGCTTCCTTTCTTGCCTCCTTGTACATTGGGCATTTCTTGGTTGGATGCCCCAACTTCTTGCACATGAGATAAGTGCTTTGTCCATCACTTTTCCTTTGGTTGGTCAACTTGTTTGAGGCCGTTTGATCGGCCACTTCACACTTATCAGCCCAACTCTTATGTGGACACATGGTAATCTCATGTCCATTCACTCCACAACCATAGCATAGTCTTTTTCCATGTTTCTTGCTCTTGGTTGTGTTGGCCTTGCTTGAAATGTGATTCTTTTGTTGGGATTTGGAGGAAGCAAGGTTTGAACCCTTCTCAAGCTTCTTCACCATGTTAACACGGTTATCTTGAGAAGGTTGTGCTCTCTCCTTACCCTTCAATCGAATCACATCATTTCTTAGCCTTTCCACTTCTTCCTTAAGCTCTACATTTTCTATAAATTTTTGCTCAATCAAAGATTGGCTTGCTTGAGAAGCACACTCATTAGCACAAGAAATATTCAATTGAGATTGTGTACAAGTGAGTGTGTGAGTGGGAGGTTGAGATGATTTTACCGTTGTAATCACAACCTCATGAGCCACCTCAAGCATGATGCTTGATTCTACTAATTCTTCATGAGAGCACTTGAGATGAACATAGTTTGCTTGTAGCACATTATATTTGCTTGAGAGTTCATCTAATTTTGCCTTGAGCTCAAAGTTTTCCTTCTCTAGTTGTGAAACACTAGAAGAGGAGTTAGTAACTAAAGCATGCTCAATTGATAATTTTTCATACCTCTCATTTATGGCCTTTAGCTCTTGCAATTTGGAGATGAGAAACTTTTCTTGATTTTGAAGTGATTGCTCTTGTTTCTCATTCTCTTCCTCTAGCTCATCATTCTTCTCAACTAGCTTCATGAGAATGAGCTTATCCTTGTTGCTTAGATGATCAAGAGTGTAGCTATCTTCAATTTCAATATCACTCTCTTCTTGATCATCTACTCGTGCTATCTCCTTGGCTTGATCTTTCTTGCTAGCCTTCTTCTTGCTTTTCTTGGCCATGAGACACAAGTGATGAGTATCATGAGATATTGAGGTTGACTCATCACTTGGCCGCCATAGGGCTTGAGCCTCATCATCACAGACTGCCTGCTGTTCGGCTGCCTCAGCCATACCGGACATGTTTGGTAGGGATACCGAACACGTCCGGTATGTGCTTGCAGACAGCGCAGTCACCTTGGCTTGCACCTCTTGCTCCGGCTCGACGCTCTTGAGGTCTTGTGAGGCTTCTTCACTGCATGAAGACATAATGGACATATTTTCCATTGACTCGACCTCAAGTGCATCATCGCATTTGGATTTTCCATATACCTCAATGAGTTTGGTCCAAATGAGATGAGCACTCTCAAGAGGAGGTTGTCCATTGAATATTGCCTCATCTTGAACCTCTGCACTCAATGTACTCAAAATGATATTAATAGCTTGAGCATTGAGTTGCACGCATATTTCTTCCTCTTTTGATAAATTCTTATAGTTGCTCCAATCAACTATAGGAAGATGTATGCTTGGAAACACAATATGCTCAACAAGAGGACTAATATCTCTAAAAGCATTGAGTACATGAATTGACCAAGGTAGAAAGTTTGAACCATCATTTTGGAGAAGCATCGGCTCCAACTCGATAGGCGTCGACATCCTTTTCTCACGGTGGTGAAGCTTTAGGTGAGAACCTCGCTCTGATACCAATTGAAAGGATCTAGGATGTCGCCTAGAGGGGGGGTGAATAGGCGTTTCTGAAAAATCAACACCTTTAAAAGTGGAAATGATTAGTAATAGGAGTTTCCAAAATGGAAACTCCAAATCAGAGTAATACAACCCCTCACAAGTTAGCCACAAAGTGTATAAAAGATACTAGATAAACTTAGGGAGCCAAACAGCGGCAACCAAAGAGTTGAATCAAAATGCACTAGTCAGTTAATGTCGGAAGTCCCAACAGTTTGGGTCAGAACTTCCGACGTGTCAGAAGTCCTGACGTTTGGGTCAGAACTTCCGACATGTCAGAAGTTCCGACAGTTTAGGTCAGAACTTCCAACGCAAACTGTCAGCACTTCTGACCCCTATGGGAAATGAACTACAAGTGCTAAAATAAACTTTGTGATGCCAATGACTTACAAACCCACTTCCTAGTGGTAAGGTAAGGTGTTGGGTCACTCTCTTGACGTTGATAAGCCACCACTCCATAGATCGAGTCCCAAACCCTAAGAAATAGCTAGAGAGAGGGAGACAACCAAATACAAGTAATTTCGAGCAAATCACAACAACAACAAGCACGCGGGAGACAAGAATTTATCCCAAGGTTCGGCAGCCCCATAAAGGAGCTCCTACATCCTCGTTGTTGAGGTGACCACTTTGGTCGGAGTCTCTTCCACCTCCTTGCCTCACTCAAGGATACCACAAAGGTCACTTGAGTTTCTTCACTAGAAAACAAGGGTAATACAAACTTCCCAAGGCTCTTCCACAAGATGGAAGCTCTTGGGCGACGCCTCGCCGGCTAGGGGAAAATCCCCAAGAGTAACAAATGCAAATCAAACCGGCTTGATGAAGAAATCAAGTGCTCAAGCTTGCTCAAAGTGTTTTTCTCACTCAATCCACTCTCCAATCACTCAAACCCTTTAGGAATTCAAGTTGGAGGCAAAGGAGAGAAGAGTGGCGAGCCTAGAATGCTTGGGGCTGTTTTGGCCGAGTGTTCGTTGTAATGAAATGAGTGGGCAACGGTTAGAAAGGAGGAGAGGGGTATATATACTCCAAGGCAAAATCTAACCATTCAGATCTACGTCGGGAGTTCCGACACAGATCTCGGGACTTCCGACATATGAAGAAAACACTGTTCATGCGAGGTCAAAGTCCACTCGAGACAACCAACGTAAGAACTTCCGACGAACGTCGGGACTTCTGACGGTCGGAACTTCCGACGAACGTCGGGACTTCTGACGTGCACAATCAGCAGGTCAGTAGAACCATCGATGCCGGGACTCCTGGCTTGGGTCAGGACTTCCGACTGTCGGGAGTTCCAACTCACGTCGGGACTTCCGACGTCCACAGTCACCGTGTAGGCTGTGACTGGGAGTCAGCACTTCCAGCAAGAGTCATGACTTCCGACTGTCGGGAGTTCTGGCTTACGTCGGGACTTCCGACACCGACAGTCATAGAAAATTATTCTTTGTGCTCGTGAAGTGCTAGAGTGTCTCTCTTTTGATTTTATTATTATGCTTGAGCACTCTATCTTCCTCAGACCACCTAAACTTGCATCCCTCTTAATAGTATGGCATACCTATTAACTCAAGATCAAAAGAAAAATGAAATTAAACCTTTTGAGTTGATCTTCTTTAAATTGATGCCGTGTCTTTCAATCTTCATCAAGTGAGGGTGCCAACATGTCAATATTGATCTTGTCACTTGAGCATAGCCATCTTGAGCACGTGACTTGATTCCATTCATCAAATATGAATAACTCCAAATGCATCAAGTCACTTTAATCAACTTGTCCAATATAGATTTGATCCTTCACATCAATATGACCATCTTAGCTTGATTAGTACCTCAACTAAATGCAAGTACTTTCTTCTTCACCCTAGCTAGGTTCTTCGCCGCCAAGCCGTCGCTTGCCCTTCACCCTTGCTTAGTACCTCGAAGCCTTTCCTTGCTATCTTCACCATCTCAAGCCATTAAGTCACATCTTGTGTTGAATCATCCATTCATATGTATTGTTATCTTTTTCATTTCAATTTAGCAAGCTTCAAATATGAGACCATTCCATATGCAATCCCTTATGTCTCATTAACTAATACTCACGAGCTTGCTTTCACATAGTACATGGAAATCCCACAATAAACAAGCATTTGCATGAATTCCATTTGCATTATTGTCTTGTGCTTGAACTAGATTGTTTATACAACAACACATCATTTTGGCTTTAATTAAGTACCTGTGAGATAACCTATTACCTGTCCACACTTAGCAAATGGGTTAGTTCTTTAATCACGTTGTCATTCAATCATCCAAAACCCACTAAAGGGCTAGATGCACTTTCACTCTCAATCTCACAAAGATGATGCATCAATGATGGAGATGAGTGGGAGGGCTTTGGCTAAGCTCACAAGGTTGCTATGTCAATGCAAATGGCCAAGAGAGTTCGCTAGAGTCAGCCATGGGGCTTAAATAGAAGCCCCCATGAAATAGAGCCATTGTACCCCTTCACTGGGCACAACACGGGGTGACCAGACGCTCCGATCATATCGATCGGATGCACCCTGCCCACGTCCAGTCAACAGATGGCTGCCACATCATCCCTCTCTTCAAATATTGAGCGCCTGATCCCAACAGTCAAGTGATGACCAGACATAGCATAGTGCCATGACCGGACGCAGGACCCCAGCATCCGGTCACTTCTAGTAAGGTTCCAGCTGCAACCGGGCATGTTAGTTTGATCATGATCAGACGTAGGACCCCAGCATCCGGTCATTTCTAGTAAGCCTCCACTCGCGATCGGACACATCTGATCAAGCCCGACCAAACTCACCTAGCGTTCGGTCACACATAGTCTCCTCTATGCATTACCACATCAGTAGTGTCCGGTCGAAGACTGACGCCAGCGTGTTCACCGCTTCCACTGACCGGACGCACCAGTCCAGTTGAGGCCAGTGTCCGGTGCACTCTATGAAATCCTTTCTTTTTCTGTACAGGGCGCCGGTGGCACCGTCGGACTCCGCCGGTGAAGTTTCTTACCCTTGCTCAAATATGCCAACCACCAAGTGTATCACCTTGTGCACATGTGTTAGCATATTTTCACAAATGTTTTCAAGGGTGTTAGCACTCCACTAGATCCTAAATGCATATGTAATGAGTTAGAGCATCTAGTGGTACTTTGATAACCGTATTTCGATACGAGTTTCACCCCTCTTAATAGTATAGCTATCGATCCTAATTGTGATCACACTCACTAAGTGTCTCGATCACCAAAACAAAAAGGTTCCTATCACTTATACCTTTGCCTTGAGCCTTTTGTTTTTCTCTTTCTTCTTTTCAAGTCCAAGCACTTGATCATCACCATGGCATCACCATCATCATGTCATGACCTTCATTTGCTTCACCACTTGGAATGTGCTACCTATCTCATGATTACTTGATAAACTAGGTTAGCACTTAGGGTTTCATGAATTCACCAAAACCAAACTAGAGCTTTCAATCTCCCTCTTTTTGGTAATTGATGACAACCCTTTCACAAAGATATGAATTGAAATTCAATTGAATCCATGTTGCTTGCCCAAGCATATTTACTATGTGTAAAAGGATATGGACAAGTTTCATGAACCCCGTATGGTAGCAATTGCTCCCCCTACATTTGTGCTAAGAGTTTGGATTGTAGCTTGCACAAATGCTTAGATAGGAAATATAGGATGCAATGTCTACCAAATGATGCTATGGTATAAAAGATGGACCTTTGAAGCATGATACCAATTGGAGTTCACCAATATACCATCCTTAGCACCATGGTTAGCTCGATACCACTTGGAAATGAAATCACTAGATAACCTATGCATGCTAGTTTTTCATTTTATCATTCAAACCTACAACTAGCATACACCTCACAAGCATGGATATTGAAATTTAAAACTTGTGCCATGCAAGCAAACATATGAAATGCGCATTCAAATGCACCATACAAGTTCATGAGCTTGCTCCCCCTACTTGTGTGCTCCCCCTTCCTTTGTCATATCTCTCCCCCTATCACTTATATCTTTATTTCTTTCCCCCTTGTGGTCTTTTCACCATCTTAGTACACTAATATCTTGGTTTTTCTCCCCATGTACTAATATCACTAATATCTTTGTTTTTCTCCCCTTTTGTCATCAATGACCACAAAAGTTCAAAATGTAGATAGGTTGTGTCAGGTTCATAAAACCGGTGTCCCTCGTGGACTGGCTTCCCCGCAAAGGCTCGGCCCAAGCAGACAAATGAGCAACTCATGGGTCGGCCCAAGTATCTGAACGATAGGCTAGAAGGGCAATCCAATCACTGACCAAAAGGTCTGGTCGAGGAGGAATGGCACCCACCTTCTGACTCTGGCCCACCTCTCTGACCGGAGCACCCGCTTTGGTCTCCAGCCTGCCTCCAGACGGTCTCTCTGACTGGAAGGCCTGGCAAAGCACTACCACCGACTCCGACCCCACGTCTTTGACTGGGGTATGCAAAGACCCTACTCACTGCTCTTCTCCAACTGGTGCAACTAGAGCCAACTGGGACCAACCGACCGGGGATGCCCACTCGGAAAGGACTAGGGAACAAACAGAGAAAGCAAGGCGGGGTGCACAAGTCAAACCATAATACCAGGGACTGTACCCTATACACCTATAGAAATAGTATTCTACAACCTCCCTAACACAAACAGTGTTGTAAGCACCGACATTTTCCTCTATAGTATTTTGGGCACCGTTAACTCCCATATGGTAAGGCCCCCCACATGCCTCTAGGCATTGATAGTGTTGTGGGCACCGACATTTACCGTATCGAGTGAACATGGTGAAACTCCTCACATGCCTCTGGGCATCAACAGTATAGCAGGTACCGACATCTACCATACCCAAACAAAATAATAGAACCTCCCACATGCATCTGACATCCAACAGTGTTGTGGGTGCCTACCATCATCATGTACCCGTTGGCATGGGCAACAAGACTTAGAAGCATACATACTCTCTCCCTCTCACTTGTAAGGCCATCCCCTTCATCTATAAAAGGGGATGTGCTCTCTCCCAACATTCAGGTTAATCCAAATTCATTAGATCGACCAAGTTCACTAGTTCACAACCACAGAACCACTAGGTTCGAACCCCAAGAACACGCTTGAACACTTAGCTCATAGCGGAGCTCCTATCGCTCTTGGCCCTTCCGACCGGAGCCTGGCCAAACCTCTTGTACCCCCCATCTTTCTCCTTCTTATTTGTAACCCCACTACAAACTTCGAGCACCTAGGCTCAGGAATAAAGTCATCGACCGACTCAAACTAGACGTAGGGCATGTTGCCTGAACTAGTATAAACCCTATGTCATTGAGTGCTATGCCACCTCCAATCACAACGTATGGCAAAACTACAAATATTTACTTGTTGGTCACTTTCTGCACCAACAGTTGGCGCCGTCCGTGGGGAAGATGTTGTACGTTCAACACTTTTTAGTCATCAGATGGCTCACTTTTCCACCACCTTCACCATGGCGTGCTCGGGCGATATGATTCACTTTGGCTCACTAGAGTTCCCTGTGCTCCCACCTGTTGGGATGTGGGTTCCACCTATCTCTGAGCCATCCCAGGCCTTCCCCTTGGAAGCCTAGACTTCTTCGCCGACCGGCTCGGCGTACTATGCCTCTACGAGGAGGCACCCATTCTGGCGCTCATCGGAGGGCACCCTCCATCGGCTCCAGGATGCATGACGACTTCAACAATGTGGCATCTACGCTTCATTCCGACCAAACTCTCTGCTCAAACCCCATTATAAGTAATATGTGTACTATTATTTACTCTTTATTTACTATCTCCCACCGATCATCTGGAGGGACCGTATTGCCCACGCCATGAACATCGTATGATCGGTTCCCCTATGGCCTCATGTCCCTCGTGGATGCGTACGCTCGGGGGCTCCAAAGGCTGCTAGCACCATCCCCCCTCACATCCGAATTCGTAGGAATGGTGAGCTATGCTCCTGCCACTTTCCATGAACTCTTAGATGACGAGGGTGAGAGCGATGACTCTAGCATCGGCGATGTGGCACCTCACCACCATCTGTCCTAGGAGTGCGCTATGGCGGATGCTCCGGGATAGCCGCTCGTGGTTGTGGAATCTAGGCAGACTCACACCTCTCCGGACCCACGTGTGGGGACCCTCACGTCTACGCAAGCGCACACCGAGGAATTACGACAATGGCAGCAGAACCAGCCGCTGCCTGTGTCGGCACGCTCGGTACAACACGTTGCGCCCCATGTGCATGGCCCGGTGGGTGGCGCCTAGGGTCATGCTCGCTAGGTCCAACATGACATCATGAATAAGGGGAATGATCTCCCACAGTTCACTCGGGCTAGCTAGAATATCGTCGTTGTAGTAATGCTTCTGCACGACATTCCCAAGCCTATCGGCCCCTAGGAGTAGGCGGTCTACCAGAACCTCCGGGTTCTAGTAGAAGCTACCGCTATTCAACAGGCGGAAAGCTCCACATTGCGACTCCGACACGCACCCTCTCTCCCCACCGGAGGAACAGGGATGCGCCAGATAGATCTCTCCATCCGCTCACCGCTATAGCCGCTAGGTGCGGCTCAAGGGGCGGCAATCACGCCTTGGTTCAACCTAGCGCCTGCTCCACACCGACCGTCGGTACACGAGTGGCCCAGTCCACACCAGGCCACTCGTAGCGTCGTCAGCAACTGGCATCTGGCCCAGCATGATGGTGATGTCCACCGGGCAGCGATGAGAGCAGGCGACACAAATCCTGGCCAAACCATTGAGGGGAGGGATGAAATGCACCCCAAGCACGGTCGTCGGCCGGACGACCAGAGTCCTAGCCCTGAGGGCCCAAGGCCATGGGCCTTTGACCGGTGTATTCAGAGAGCGTCGTTCCCATAGTGCTTTCGACCATCCACCAACATCACCAAGTACACTAGGGAGACAAACCCTGGTATTTGGCTCAAAGATTCCTGGCTCGCCTGCCGAGCTAGAGGGGTGGATGATGACTATTTCATCATTCAGTATCTCCCCATCTACGTGGGGGAACAAGTTCAAGCATGGCTTGAATTCCTCCCACGTGACAGCATCCACAACTAGGCGGACCTCAAGAGGGTCTTCGTCGAGAATTTCCAGGGGAAGTATGTCCACCCTAGGAACTCTTGGGACCTCAAGAGTTGCCAGCAGGAGCCTAGCGAGTCCCTATGGGACTACATCCGTAGGTTCTCCCAACGATGCAACTCCCTCCTTGATGCCATCGACGCGGATGTCATCAGCGCATTCCTCTCTAGGACGACCTATGAGTCCCTGATCCACAAGCTTGGATGCCTAAAGCCCCATACCACCCGTGACCTGCTCGATGTCGCCACTAACCATGCCTCCAGCAAGGAAGTGGTCGGAGCGGTCTTCAACGAGAGCTGGGACAAAGGCAAGGCCAAGTGCATGGACCAAGATGAGGGCCCCTCCACACAGAGGGGCAAGAAAAACAAAAAGGATCGGCGTCGACCAGACAACACTGCATTGGTCGCTGTAATTGACCACATGAGCAAGCAGCCCCAATAGGGCCTGCCTAACCACTTCAACAAACTCATGGATAGCCTGTGCACCAACCATGCCTACCCCATCAAACACCTCTACAAGGACTGCGAGCTCCTCAAACGTTTCCTATGATAGGCCAGCGAGCCAAAAGAAGGGGACAACAAAGAGGTGACAACCAAGAAAGGAGGCACGATGGGCAAGGACGGAGACGGTTTCCCTAACGCTAATGAATGCATCATGATCTTTGGTGGATTCGACGTCATATAGTCCAAGCTCCAACACAAGGTACACTATAAGGAGGCATGCATTGCCGAGATGGCCATCTCCTCCTTCCTCAGCTGGTTAGAATCTCTAATCACCTTCAATCAGAGGGACCATCACTCCCACGTCGTGAGACTAGGATGCTACCAACTCATCGTTGATCCCATCATCCGCAAGAAAAACCTCACCAAGGTGTTGATGGATGGAGACAGCGGCCTCAACACCCTCGATGCCATGCGCATTCCCTGATCGGAGCTCTGCCTGGTGGGCTCTCCCTTCCACTAAGTGATCCTAGGAGCACAGGCATACCCACTCGGGTAGATCAACCTGCCCATCACGTTCGGAAGCTGAGCCAACTTTCACTCGAAGGTCCTCACCTTCGAAGTGGAGGACTTTCTAGGGTCCTACCATGCCATCTTGGGGCGGCCATGCTACACCAAATTCATGGCAATCCCCAACTACACCTATCTCAAGCTGAAGATGCCAGGACCGAACGACGTCATCATCGTGAGCAGCGCCTTCTCGCATGCCTTTACGTGCGACCATGAGCACTACAAGCTCACCATTGTGGTCGTCAACTCATCTAAGCTCCTGTGGCTTGGGGAATCATCGATCCCGGCAGTCCCAGACTACAACAAACCAACCACCTCGATGGCCTTCCATCCGCTCAAGGAAACCAAGGCGGTAGGGGTTGACCCCACCGACCTAGCCAAGATAGTGTAGATTAGGATCCAACTCCTGGCCAAATAGGAATGCGAGCTCATCGACTTCCTATGTGCCAATCATGATGTCTTCACATGGTGGCCCTCTGACATGCCAAGCATACCATGGGAGGTCACCGATCATGCACTGCGTCTCATCCTGGGCTCAAAGACCACCAAGCAGCGCCTGTGTCGCTTCGACGATGAGAGGCGTAGGGCCATAGGCGAAGAGATCACCAAACTCCTAGCAGCCGGATTCATTAGAGAGGTTTTCCACTCCGACTGGATTGCCAATCCCATTCTTGTTAAAAAGAAGACCGGGAAGTGGAGAATGTGCGTTGAATATACTAGCCTCAACAAAGCGTGCTCAAAAGATCACTTCCCTTTGCCACGCATAGACCAGATAGTCGACTCCACCTTGGGTTGCGAGATCCTCTCCTTTCTGGATACCTACTCAGGCTATCACTAGATCACGATGAAAGAGTCTGATCAGCTTGCAACCTCATTCATCACCCTATATGGTTCATACTGCTATGTAACCATGCCATTCGGCTTGAAGAATGCTGGTGCCACCTACCAAAGGTGCATGCAGCAATGCTTCGCCGACCAAATCGACCCGCTCGATTAGCCTGACCAAATCGAGCGGCCAAGACCAACAATCACCGTCTATGTTGATGACATAGTGGTCAAAACAACTCAAGACTATGACCTGATCACAAACTTGGCCGCAACATTTGCGAACCTCTAAAGATTCAACATCAGGCTGAATCCCAAAAAATGTGTTTTCGGGGTTCCAAAGGGGAAGCTGCTAGGATACATTGTGTCTAAGCACGGCATCGAGGCCAACCCCAAAAAGATCATGGCCATCACCAACATGGGTCCCATACACAATGTCAAGGGCGTGCAAAGGCTCACCGGCTATCTGGCTACCCTAAGTCGATTCATCTCCCAACTTGGCAAATGGGGGATGCCACTCTACAAGCTCCTCAAAAAGACAGACACTTTTGTCTAGACTGAGGAAGCCCAGTAGGCCCTAGAGAGACTAAAAGCATCCCTGACATCAGCCCCGATCCTCATCGCTCTCGAACGAGGAGAACCCCTTCTCCTCTACATCGCGGCTAGCAACCATGTTGTAAGCGTCGTGCTGGTCGTCGAAAGGGAGGAGCTAGGACACCAACTTAAGGTCCAACGGCCCATATACTTCGTCAGGGAAGTACTCATCGACACCAAGGTCTGGTACCCCTAGGTGCAGAAACTCCTATATGCCATGCTGATGGCGACCTAGAAGCTCTTGCACTACTTCACCGACCGCAATGCCGTGGAATGGATCTCTAAGTGGGTGCTTGAACTCATGGGCCATGACATGAGGTACATCCCCCGTACTGCCATTAAATCTCAGGCTCTCATGGATTTTGTCGCCGAATAGACAGAGGTGCAGCTATCGACCCCGGACGTCACCCATGAGTATTGGACAATGTACTTCGATGGGTCCGTAATGGCACCTGGCTCGGGGGCTAGAGTGGTTTTGATCTCCCCAGACAGGAATAGGCTTTGCTACACCATCCACCTCCACTTTTTAGCCTCAAACAATGCCACAGAATATGAGGCCCTCATCAATGGATTACGCATCGCCATCGAGCTAGGTGCTACACGACTCTACGTTTGTGGCAACTCAGAGCTAGTGGTTGATCAGGTCATGATGGAGTCCTCCTACAAAAGCCCCCTCATGATAGCATACTGCCAAGAGGTGCGCAAGCTTGAGGACAAATTCTAGGGGATCGAGCTGCATCATGTCCCCCAAAAGGACAACGATGCCGCTGATTTTCTTGCAAAATTGGCCACCAGGCAGGATCCATCCCCAAGCGGGGTCTTCATCAATGACGTCCACGAGCCATCTGCCCGCATCCTAGAAGGTCCAGACCAGACATACCCCAATGCCCAGCCGGTGCCTAGGGGCTCCAACCCCGACGCCAAGCCATCACTTGAGGGCTCTAATCCAAGTACCTCCATGACGACATCACCCGACAACGTCGCCGTATTGGCACTCAATCAAACCGATTGGCGAGCACCGCTACTTGCCTACCTCCTCAGGGAGGTTCTCTCACCTAAAAGGACTGAAGCCTAATGGATCATTCGACATGCCAAGACCTTTGCCGCGCTCGGTGATGAGCTCTACAAATAGAGTCCATCAGGGGTGCTCATGAAGTGCATCCCCACCAACTAGGGGAAGCAGCTCCTCCTTGAGGTCCATGCTAGGATTTGCGGACATCACGCTGCCCCTAGGTTGTTGGTCAGAAAAGCCTTTCGCCAAGATTTTTACTAACCCACCGTGCTATGAGATGCAGAGGAGGTCGTCCACAGGTGTGAAGGATGCTAGTTCTACGCTTAGCAAACCCATTTGCCGAGACAAGAGCTCCGAAAGGTCCTCAACATGGTGGGACCCCTCAAAAAGGGCCTAGGCGGCTTCACTCACCTATTCATAGCAGTCTACAAGTTCACCAAGTGGATAGAGGCCAAGCCCATCACCAACATCCATCGGAGGAGGCAGTCAAATTCTTCCTTGACATCATCTATAGGTTCGGCGTTCCTAACTGTATCATCACTGACCATGGGACTAACTTCACTAGAAAAAAGTTCCTAGACTTAAGTGATGGATACGGCATCAGGATCGACTAGGCCTCGGTCGAACATCCACAAACTAACTATCAGGTCAAACGTGCCAATGGCATGGTCCTCCAAGGACTTAAGTCATGCATCTTCGACCGACTCAACAAGTACGTCGGGCAATGGGTTATAGAAGTCCTAGCGATCCTCTGGAGCCTAAGAATGACCCCAAACCGATCCATAGGGTTCACACCCTTCTTCCTGGCCTACGAAGCTGAGGCAGTGTTGCCCTCTAACCTCAACTATGGCGCCCCAAGAGTGAAGGCTTTTGACCGTGACCGAGCCATGGAGGCTTAGCAAGACGCAGTCGACCTACTTGAAGAGGCCCACAAGACGACTGTCATCTGCTCCATTCACTACCAACAAACCCTCCACAGGTACCATGAAAGGAAGATCAGAGGGAGGATACTCGAAGTTGGTGATCTCGTACTCTGAGGACCCAATCAATGAAGGAAAAACACAAGCTCTCTCTACCATAGGAAGGGCCCTATATGGTGACCGAAGTAATCCGACCAGACACCTACTGACTGGAGGACAACAACGGCAATGTTCTCACCAACACTTGGAACATTGAACAGCTACGTCATTTTTCCCCTAAATTTGGTCTAACCGCTTTTTAGTCAACACTTGCCATTGTAAAGCACCCCAGCTTGAACACTTTCAGCCCAGGTCACTCGGGGGCTCCATAAGGGTACAATACTGAATACTACCTCTTTTTTTACTCTTTTTTTACTATCACATGGTAAACAACTTTGTCCCTGAACGAAAGCGCATTCCTTTTCGTTTGATTGCCCTACATAACTTTTGTTCTTACTCCTAACCGAACGCACCCCACCACAACCTATGGTTACAAGCAGCCGAGCCCCGTGGGACATGCACAGGCTCTTAAAAAAGCTACAGCCTACGAAACTAATGGGCAGGTATGAAAAATAAAGGACAAAAACAAAAGTTATGCTAGGATAAAAACAAGGAACGGATAGTGATTCTATCAAAAAATAGTACTAATGTATTCATTGATACAAAAAATTGTTCACACGGGGACTCACCCACGAACTCAACTATTACATTTTCTACTACTACTCCAAATACTATTGTGGCCACTCGACGACATCGCCTGAATGCCAAAGGAGAAACCACAACACATGCCACCAGACATAACCACCACCACTGGGGCCCCGCCCGGTTCCGCTCCCTTGACTTCGGCAAGCGCAACTGGTACCTCAAGGGACCCACCCGGTTCCGCTCCCTCTACTTTGATAAGTTCAACGGGTACCTCAAGGGCATCACACCCATAGATGATCAGCAGAAGAACATGGAGCTCCTAACCTTCTCATGTAGTTGAGGCAGCTCCTAGGCAGAGATGCTGCTACCGAGGTATGGCCACCATGGCTGGAAGAGATCTCATCAAACTTTATGAACTAGCCAACCTAAGCAGCTACAGGCGCGGAACCCTCCACCGGCATGATCCTGAGCAAACTCCCCTCCGACAAGGCTCGCCCAGTGAAGATCCACCAGAGAAAGTCCACACACGGCTCCATCTCGAAGAAAGCCTCACAGATGAATCCAGCATGCCACCCCCTCCGGTGGAAGCCGCCCCTTCTCAAGCAAAGATGGCTAGCATTGCCTCAGGCAGCCTCTAGCTCAACACCGTGCTCCAGATTCACAAAAGGATCTATAAGTCCTCCCCCTCGCTCACCCCTTTTCTCACTTAGGAACCGCCATGGCATATAGGCACACTTGGTGAGGAAGAAGAAGGAGCAAAGACAATTGTTGGAGAACAAGCAAAGGACTATGACAGAGAGCCCTCTCCCTCCCCCTATTTAAGGAAAAAATGTGACAGCCAAAGAGGGGCAAAAGATCAGAGCGAAAAACTCTCTCCCTTCCCCCATTCAATGCAGATGGGAAACGACAGGACACAACCTAACCGATGGGATGCACGCTGACCGATGGAACGATGCTTGGTCAGACAGAAAGCCGCTTGGTGAAACAAGACGTGGCTTGGGTATGGCCCACCACTATCACATGACTGGGCATGAAAACCGAAGCATCACCATGCGCAGGCAGCTCTCCGCATCCCCAGGCGGGACATGGAAAAACCCAAAATGGGATCTCCATTGAGAGAGACCCTCGGGCTTTCTAAGTTGATCGAATGGCTCAGAAAAACACACCAAGAGGCAGGTAGAGAGCGAAGGGACGCCCCATGTAGGCCATGCCAACTCCATCATGAACGACGAGCATGGGACCTGATCAGACATTTCCGACTGGAGCTCTCCAAACCCCATTACTCAAGTCATCAAGGTAACACTACCGACCCCCTCTATTTCTTTATAAATCATTTCATACATCCATATGTGCATTCATTCCATATGCCCATGCCACCCAAATGATTCGGGACCTAAACTACCCAAGGGCTCAGGAACTAAGCATCACACATGTAGCGAAATGCATCACAATGCTCCGTGTTGCGTCATGAAGCGACAATTGCCTCATTTGACATGAGCAACGACCGACCAGGGTTCAAAGTCTGGCTCGCAAAGGGCTCAAGGCTGCCCCACGTCAAACAGAGCTAGGGGAAAAATGTAGATGAGCCCCATGTGGCCCTCACCCAGTCTAGCAGATAGGGTCATCTCAACCTTCTCGTTCGATCCTAAGCCTCTGCCAACCCATAGAATCTCCATTGAGGGAAGGCCATTAGGCCACCTGGGTCGGTCTTTGAAATGACCTAGGCATCTGCGGGTTGAAGGTAAAGAAGCAGTGGAATGTCACAAGAGGACTATGCTGACCCCATCATGAACGACGGACCTATATTCCACTCGATCATACCCGTTAGTGAACTCACCGAGCACGTCACTTAAGCCCGAGCGATCGGGACAAGCGACAAAACTCAGCCCCTCCGGTTGTGAGGAACCAAGGACGGGGTAACGCACACAACTCAAAATGACCCCTACTAAAGCCCAACGGGGCTCAGGGCTCAAGACACAAATCACCTAGGTCTGTGACCCCAAACTCCCACCATCCAGCTATGCTTCGACTGCACTCCAAAACTACCTAGGTCTACGACCCCAAACTCGCCCCATCCGGCTATGCTTCGACTACACTCCAAAGCTACCTAGGTCTACGACCCCGAACTCGCCCCATCCGGCTACACTTTGACTGCACACCAAAAACACCTGGGTCTATGACCCCAAATTTGCCCCATCAGGATCCACAACTCCGACTCGCCCGATCCCACGGCGTGCACTGACACCGGGATCAGCGAGCTCCATCACAACCGATCCCTAAACTAACTAACTAACTACCTTAGCTGCATAGACTACACTAGGGCCAGGATCCACAACTTTGACTCGTCCAATCCCATGGCGCGCACAGATGCCCCGACCCACGAGCTCCGTCTCGACCAATCTCTTGACTAAACTACCTCGCCCTATCCCACGGCGCGCATCGATGCTAGGATCCATGAGCTCCATCTCACCCAATCCCTAAAAAACTAAATTTCATGGCTATGCAACAATGCCTTGGTTGACAATTCCGTGTCAACTAAAAAATACGCACGCATGCTCGCTAAACAAATACCCCTAGATGATTCTACCTGAATCATCTGGGGGCTCGGGGGCTACACCCATGGGTGCACTCGTATGCACCCGCTGACAAAACAAAAACCTCCCCCGCTAGCAACACAAAAAACCCCAAATGGTTTTGCCCGAATCACCCAGGGGCTCGGGGGCTACACCCGTGGGTGCGCTTGCATGCACCCGCTGTCGAGACAAAAATCCCCCTGACGATTCTGCCCGAATCACCTAGGGGCTCCTATCAGGTTCATAAACCTAGGGTCCCTCACAGACTAGATTCCCCACAAAGGCTTGGCCCAAGCAGACAAACGCACAACTCATGGGTCAGCCCAAGTATCTGAACGATAGGCCCGAAGGGTAATCCAATCACCGACCGGAAGGTCTGGCAGAGGAGGAACGGCACCCGCCTTCTAACTCTAGCCCACCTCTCCGACTGGAGCGCTAGCTTCGATCTCCAACCTGCCTCTAGACGATCTCTCCGACTGGAAGGCCTAGCAAAGCACTACCTCTGACTTTGACCCCACGTCTCCGACTGGGGTATGCAAAGACCCTGCTCACTGCTCTTCTCCAACTGGTGCAACCAGAGCCGACTAGGACCAACCAACTAGGGACGCCCGCTAGGAAAGGACTAGGGAACGAACAGAGAAAGCAAGGCAGGGCGCATAAGTCAAACCACAATACCAGGGACTATACCCTGTACACTTGTAGAAATAGTATTCTGCAACCTCCCTGACACTAATAGTGTTGTAGGCACCGACATTTTCCTCTATAGTATTGTGGGCGCCGTTAACTCCCATACAGTAAGGCCCTCCCACATGCCTCTGGGCATCGACAGTGTTGTGGCCACCGACATTTATCGTACCAAGTGAACATGGTGAAACTTCTCACATGCCTCTAGACTTCAATAGTATAGCAGCTATCGACATCTGGCATACCCGGACAAAATGACGGATCCTCCCACATGCATCCAACATCCAACAGTGTTATGGTGCCTACCATCATCCTGTACCCGCCAGCATGGGCAACATGACTTAAACACATACGTACTCTCTCCCTCTCACTTGTAAGGCCATCCCCTTCATCTATAAAAGGGGATGTGCTCTCTCCCAACATTCAGGTTAATCTAGATTCATTAGATCGACCAAGTTCACTAGTTCACAACCATAGAACCGCCAGGTTCGAACCCCAAGCACACGCTTGAACACTTAGCTCATAGCGGAGCTCCTATAGCTCTTGGCCCTTCTGACCAGAGCCCGATCAGACCTCTTGTACCCCCCATCTTTTTCCTTCTTGTTTGTAACCCCACTACAAACTTCGAGCACCTAGGCTTAGGAATAAAGTCACCGACCGACTCAAACTAAATGTAGGGCATGTTGCCTGAACCAGTATAAACCCTATGTCATTGAGTGCTAGGCCACATCCGATCACAACGTATGGCAAAACTACAAATATTTACTTGTTGATCACTTTCTACAGCGACAAGTTAAGATTATCAATGTCAATCAATGGGGTGAGGATCATATTCCTAAATTTGGTTCAATCTAGAATACTTGCCAAAGACATTTAACTCGGTTTGATCCAAGGACGAGCTTCTTCACACCTCTAAATAAGGGTTGTCTTGTACCATGTTGAGTTAAACA
Source organism: Miscanthus floridulus (assembly GCF_019320115.1). NCBI lineage: Eukaryota > Viridiplantae > Streptophyta > Magnoliopsida > Poales > Poaceae > Miscanthus > Miscanthus floridulus. The sequence goes on from NC_089581.1 coordinate 72,464,834, forward strand.
CTTAGAGCTCATTTTCTTGATCAAACACTAGGTTTACAAGCCTACAAACATGTCATATGCTACCACTAGATCAAGTCAAGCATAGAAGCAATAGTGGTACCATACAATCATCAAATTCATTTGATTTTCATAAATGAGCCTATTAAATGTGAAAGATGTCTAGATGCACTAAACATGTCCTTAGCAAGGATGTATGCCATGCCAATCAACTTTTACCTTGGATTGTTTGAAGGAGAGGCATGTCATATAAGTGGAAGGTGCATCAACACATATTTGAGAAATCCAATATGTTCAACTCATTCCTTAGCTTGCAAAACCATTTCTCATCCAATGGCTTGGTGAATACATCAACAAGTTGATCTTCGGTGCCTATATTCTCAATGCAAATGTCCCCTTTTTGTTGGTGATCTCTTATGAAATGGTGGCAGACATCAATGTGTTTTGTTCTTGCATGTTGAACCAGATTGTTGGTTAACTTGATTGCACTCTCATTGTCACATAGCAATGGCACTTTCTTGAACTTAATCCAAAGTCATTTAAGGTGGCCTTCATCCAAAGTATTTGTGCACAACAACTACCGATAGATATGTATTCGGCTTTGGTGGTTGATAATGCAACACTATTTTGCTTCTTTGATGACCATGAAACAAGTGATCTTCCCAACAATTGACATGTGCCCAAGGTGCTCTTCCTTTCAACCTTGCATCCCACATAATCCGAGTTAGAGTAACCAACTAGCTCAAACTTTTCTCCTTTGGGATACCACAAACCAACATTTTGTGTATGCTTTAAGTACTCAATATTCTCTTTGTATCCTTCAAATGACTTTCTCTTGGTGAGGATTGAAATCTTGCATACATGCACACACTAAACATGACATCTGGCCTTGATGTGGTCACATAGAGTAGGGTTCCAATCATAGACCGATATAATTTTTGATCTACCATGTTTCCACTTACATCACTATCCAAGTTTCCATTTATTTCCATTGGTGTACTAATAGCTTTGCTATCACTCATTCCAAACTTCTTGATCATGTCCTTGATATACTTGCCTTGACTTACTTACAAATGTACCATTCTTCAATTGCTTGATTTGAAGACCAAGGAAGTAACTCAACTCTTCAATCATGGACATCTCAAACTCATTAGCCATCATCTTTCCAAACTCATCACAAAAGTCTTGATTGGTTCATCCAAATATGATGTCATCAACATAGATTTGCAACACAAATAAATCTTTTCCAATCTTTTTGATGAAAAGAGTGGTGTCAACCTTGCCCATCATAAACCCTTTAGAGAGTAGGAAGTCCCTTAATCTCTCATACCATGCTCTAGGTGCTTGTTTCAATCCTACAATGCCTTCTTCAACTTGTACACATGGTTGGGCTTCTTGTCATCTTCAAAACTAGGAGGTTGCTCAACATATACTTCTTCATTGATGTAACCATTGAGAGCAACCGTGGCATATGTTTCTCCAAAGTCAAGACCTTCAACTTGCATATAGCCTTGTGCTACCAATCTTGTTTTGTTCCTTACTACTATCACATCTTGATCTTGCTTGTTTCTAAAGACCCATTTGGTTCTAATCATATTGTATCCCTTTGGTCTCTCCACTAATTCCCATACTTGATTTCTTGTGAAATTATTCAATTCTTCATGCATAGCATTCACCCAATCAACATCCTTCAATGCTTCATCTATCTTCTTTGGTTCAATGGATGACACAAATAAGAAATGCTCACAAAATGAAGCCAATCTTGATCTAGTTTACACACCTCTTGAAATATCACCAATGATAGTGTCCAATGGATGATCCCTTGTAATATTGGTTGGTTGGAGGATTGGAACTTGATTGCTTGCACTTGCTTGATCATTGTGTTGAGATGATGTACTAGCCACTTGATCTGGTTTATTATCATGAGAGCCACTTGTACTACCTTGATTTGTGTCATCTTGCGCATTTGAGTTAGAGAGCACTTGCACTTGATCATCTTCATCATCATTCATTTGCCTAGGCCTCAATTCACCAACATCCATGTTATTCATGGCATTTGAAAGTTGAATGCCTCTAACATCTTCCAAGTTCTCATTCTCTTCTTGTGAACCCTTGGTTTCATCAAATTCAACATCATGAACTTCCTCAAGAGTACCACTATCCAAATTCCAAACTCTACATGCTTTGCTTATAGTGGAGTAACCAAGTAGGAATCCTTCATCACATTTCTTGTTAAACTTGCCCAATCTAGTGCCTTTCTCCAAGATATAGCATTTGCAACCAAAGACATAAAAATATGCAATGTTGGGCTTTCTACCATTCAAGAGCTCATATGGTGTCTTCTCTTTCAATGGGTGACAATAGAGACGGTTGCTACAATAGCAAGACGTATTGATAGCTTCGGCCCAAAAAGATTGACTCACATTGTACTCACTAAGCATAGACCTTGCCATATCAATGAGTGTCATATTCTTCCTCTCAACAAGGCCATTTGATTGTGGAGTGTATTTGGTCGAGAATTGATGTCTAATTCTAAATTCATCACACAACTCATCAATTCTAGTGTTCTTGAACTCACTACCATTGTCACCTCTAACTCTCTTGATGGTTGTTTCAAACTCATTGTGAATGCCTTTGACAAATGATTTGAATGTTGCAAACACATCACTTTTGTCCACTAGAAAGAATACCTAAGTGTATCTAGTATAATCATCCACTATCACAATCTATATTTGTTGCCACCAATGCTAGTGTATTGAGTTGGCCCCAACAAATCCATGTGCAATAACTCAAATGCTTTACTAGTGCTCATCATGTTTTTCTTGGGATGGGTGTTTTCAACTTGTTTTCTGGCCTGACAAGAGCTACAAAGCTTATCCTTTTCAAACACAACATCTTTCAAGCCTCTAACCAAGTTATGCTTAACCAATCTATTCAATTGTTTCATTCCAACATGACCAAGCCTTCTATGCCATAACCAACCCATGCTAGACTTAGTGAACAAACATGTAGATAATTTAGCTTCACTAGCATTGAAATCAACTAAGTATAGATTCTCATATCTAAAGCCTTTGAAGATCAAGTTAGAGCCATCTACACTTATGATCTCTACATCATCTACCCCAAATATGCATTTGAATCCAAGATCACACAATTGAGCCATGGATAGAAAATTGAAGTTCAAGCTCTCTACTAGCAACACATTGGAAATGCTCATGTAATTGGATATTGCAATCTTACCAAGCCCTTTGACCTTGCCTTTGCCATTGTCACCAAATGTAATACTATCATAACCATCATTGCCATTGGTATTGATTGAGTTGAATATTCTTGCATCATTGGTCATGTGTTGAGTGCACCCACTATCAAGAACACAATGCCTTCCTCTGGCTTTGTAATTGACCTATAAAAGAAGATCAATTCTTTTTAGGTACTCAAACTTGCTTGGGTCCTTGAAGGTTAGTGACCAAGCTCTTAGGTACCCAAATGACTTTCTTCTTTGAGCCCATCCATGGTTTACCAATGAACTTAGCCTTTACACCATTTGCACCCTTGGTAAGTATATAGAAAGAATCTAGCTTAATGGAGGATACATTAGCATTTTTGCTCTTATTCTTGCACTCATGCTCTTTATGACTAACTTGCTTGCAACTAGTGCAAAATCGACCATTGTTTTTTACAAAACTAGTCTTGTGAGGAGCAAAGGCCGCCTTGCCTTTCTTAGGGATATAGCCCAATCCCTCTTTGTAGAGAGAAGCTCTTTGGCTACCCAAGCACATAAGCAAGTGGTCCTCACCACCATAGGCCTTAGCCAAGGTGTGAGTGAGTTTATTGACCTCCTTCTTGAGGGTCTCATTCTCAACCATTAGTGAGGCATCACAAGTGAAACCATCACTACTAGATGAGGTGGAAGTAGAAGTGCTACAAGAAGGGTTAGCGGGAGCAACAATGATAGGTATAGATAATGATTCATCAATTATATCACAAGTTAAGCCTACATCACAAGTCTCAACATGCTTCTTTTTATTTTGTTCATTAAGCAAAGAGGAATGAGCTTTTTCAAGCTTCTTGTGAGCCTTGCCAAGCTTCTCATGGGCTTTCTCTAGCCTCTCATGAGTTGCATTGAGCTCATCAAAGACTTGCTTAAGGGCTTTTAGTTCCTTACGCAAGCTTTTGTATTCCCTTCTCTTAATGCCAAAGTGTTCTTTAGCATCTTCTAGCATGTCAAATAGTTCATTCTTAGTAGGTTCATCATCATCACTATTACTATCATTTTCATTATCATGTTCTTCATCACTTCCATCATCACAAATTTGTACCTTAGTGGCCTTAGCCATGAAGCATGATGGAGTACCGAAGAGAGAAGGCATCTTATTGATAGCAATGCTTGCAAGTGCCTTCTTCTTGGTGGTCTTATCATCATCACTACCATCATCATTTGAGGAAGCATCACTATCCCAATTGACCACATATGAACCACCCTTCTTCTTCTTGAAGGTCATCTTGTCCTTCTTCTCTTTCTTTTCCTTCTTGTCCTTCTTCTTATTCTTCTTGTCATCATCGTTGTCACTATTGTATGGACATTAAGCAACTAGATGATCTTTGCTTCCATAATTGAAGCACCTTCTTGACTCTTCCTTGTTCTTGGATGAAGATTTCTTCCTTCTAGCGTGGTAGCCTTTCTTCATCATGAACTTGCCAAATCTTTTGACAAAGAGAGCCATCTTCTCATCATCATCATCATCCCATGAGCCATCATCTTCACTTGATGTATCTTACTTTGCCTTGCCCTTAGATGATGTGGCCTTGAATGCCACGCTCTTCTTCTTCTCATCTTTCTTTTTCTTCTTTTCTTCCTTCTCATCATCATCTTTATATGTATCATCGTTCATTATATCTCCCAATACTTGGTTTGGTGTCATGGTGTCCAAACCACTCCTCACTAGAATAGTGACCAATGTGCCAAATATTAAAGGTAAGCATCTCAAGAACTTGTGGGAGAAGTCCTTGTCCTTCACCTCTTCTTCAAGTGCTTTGAGATCATTGACAAGCACTTGAAGCCTATGGAACATCTCCGGCACACTCTCATCCTCCTTCATCTTGAAGCTTGCAAACTTCTCTTTGAGAATGTATGCCTTTGCACCCTTCATGGCTTGAGTGCCCTCAAATGATTCTTCCAACTTCTTCCAAGCCTCATGAGCCATCTCAATATTCTTGATTTGCTCAAATGTTCTCTCATCAATTGCATCATGAATGGCACTTAGAGCAATGTCATTGTTTTGGAGAAGTACTTCTTCGACCATGGTGGGATTTTCTGGATCATCAATCTCAATTTTGGTTTCTACCACCTTCCATACTCTTATATTGATTGACTTGATATGTGTGGTCATCTTTGATTTCCAATATGGATAATTTATGCCATCAAATTAGGGTGGCTTCTTGGTGTTGTTGATTTAAGCCATTTTTACACCGAAGGTTGTTAAGCCTCAAATCACGGTGACCTTGGCTCCTATACCACTTGAAAGGTCCTAATGGCTAGTGAGGGTGAATAGCCTATTAAAAAATTCTACAACAACACTTAGCAAATAGGTTAGACAATTATGAGGCAAAGCGAGTGTTGCGCTAGCCTACTAAAATTGCAAGCCACCTACCACAATTCTAGTTTATATAGTTTCTATCCACATAATAGCAATGTCACTACACTAAGTTAGTGCGCTCTCAAATGCTAACTAAAGAGCCACACTAACCAAACTAACAAGCTCTCACAACTAGCTACACTAAAGGCTTGACAACTAATTTGTGGTAATGTAGAGAGAGTGAGCAAGATGGTTATACCACCGTGTCAAGGAAGGAGCCAATCAATCACAAGAATCAATGCCAATGAAAATCAATCATCTCAGAATCAAATGATGACACAATGATTTTTTACTAAGGTTGATTTGCTTGTTGGCAAGCTAGTCCTCGTTGTGGCGATTCACTCACTTGGAGGTTCACGCGCTAATTGGCATCACACGCTAAAGCCTCAATAGGGTGCAGCACAACCAACACAAGATGATGATCACATAAGCCACGAGCAATCCACTAGAGTACCTTTTGGCTCTCTAGCGGGGAAAGGTCAAGAACCCCTCACAAACACTATGATTAGAGCCAGAGATAATCACCAACCTCCGCTCGATGATCCTCGCTGCTCCAAGCCATCTAGGTGGTGGCAACCACCAAGAGTAACAAGCGAATCCCATAGCGAAACATGAAAACCAAGTGTCTCTAGATGCAAACACTCAAGCAATGCACTTGGATTCACTCACGATCTCACAAAGATGATGAATCAATGATGGAGATGAGTGGGAGGGCTTTGGCTAAGCTCACAAGGTTGCTATGTCAATGCAAATGGCCAAGAGAGTGAGCTAGAGCTGGCCATGGGGCTTAAATAGAAGCCCCCATAAAATAGAGTCGTTGTACCCCTTCACTAGGCACAACATAGGGTGACTGAATGCTCCGGTCATATCGACCGGACGCACCCTATCAACGTCCGATCAACGGATGGCTGCCACATCATCCCTCTCTTCAAAAACTAAGTGCCCAATCCCAACGGTCAAGTGATGATCGGACGCAGCATAGTGCCATGACCGGACGTAGGACTCTAGCGTCCGATCACTTCCAGGAAGGTTCTAGCTACGACTGGACGCGTCAGTTTGATCATGACCGGATGTAGGACCCCATCGTCCGGTCATTTCTAGTAAGGCTCCACTCACAACATGGCGTGTCCAATCAAGCCTGATCAGACTCACCTAGTGTTCGGTTACACACATTCTCCTCTGTGTACGGCCACATCAGCAGGACTGGACGCACCCAGCTAGTGTCCAATCATGAAGTGACCTAGCGTCCGGTCGAAGACCGATGCTAGCATCTTCACTGCTTCCACTAACCGGACGCACTGGTCTAGTCTTGACTAGTGTTTGGTGCACTCTATGAAATTCTATCTTTTCTGTACAGGGCGCCGGTGGCACCGTCGGACTCCATTGGTGAAGTTTTTTTACCTATCGGCGCAGAAAGTGACCAACACATAAATATTTATAGTTTTGTCGTATGTTGTGATCGGAAGTGGCCTAGCACTCAATGACATAGGTGAAAGGTCCTAATATGGCTAGAGGGGGGGTGAATAGCCTATTTAAAATTCTACAAATCAACTAGAGCAATTTGATTAGTAAGACAAATAGCGAAATGCAAACTTGCTCTAGCTCTACGAGGGTTGCAAGCCACCTATCCAACAATTCTAGTTGCAATGATTACTAGACACACAACTTGCTATGATACTACTCACTAAGAGCTCTCAATCATGCTACACTAAAGAGCTCCACTAGATGAACTTAAATAACAAATTAAGCTCTCAATTCTAATTACACTAAAGAGCTTGCCACAACTAGTTTGCAAGAATATAAAAGAGTGAGTAGGGTGATTATACCGCCGTGTAGAGGGATGAACCAATCACAAGATGAAGATGAAATCAATCACCGGGAGAATACCAAAGGGCAAGAGACAAACAATTTTCTCCCGAGGTTCACGTGCTTGCCAACATGCTATGTCCCTGTTGTGTCGACCAACACTTGGTGGTTTAGCGGCTAAGAGGTGTTGCACAAACCTCGTCTACACAATTGGACACCACAAGAACCTACCCACCAGTGAGGTAACTTAATGACACAAGCAATTTACTAGAGTTACCTTTTGGCACTCCGCCGAGAAAGGTACAACTCCCCTCACAATCATCAAAGACGGCCACGAATAATCACCAACTCATGCCAATCCTCCACCGCTGCACCAAGCCGTCTAGGTGGTGGCAACCACCAAGAGTAACAAGCGAAATCCGTAGCGCAACACAAATACCAAGTGCCTCTAGATGCAATCACTCAAGCAATGCACTTGGATTATCTCCCAATCTCACAAAGATGATGGATCAATGATGGAGATGAGTGGGAGGGCTTTGGCAAAGCTCACAAGGTTGCTATATCAATGAAAATGTGCAAGAGAGTGAGCTAGAACCGGCCATGGGGCTTAAATAGAAGCCCCCATGAAATAGAGCCATTGTACCCCTTCACTGGGTACTGATCGGGGTGACCGGACGCTCTGGTCCTATTGACCGGATGCTGGATCCAGCGTCCGGTCGCCCGATGCAAGCCATGTGCCATTCTGAGTTAAACCTGAGCTATTAGATCTCAATGGCTATTAACTGACCAGACGCTCTAGCATAAGTGACCGAACGCTCAGACCCCAGTGTCCGATCATTTCCAGTAAGCTCCCAAAACCATCTTTTGTCAACCGGACGTGCACGGTCATGCTTGACCAGTCACAGATCAGCATCCGGTGCTTAACCCTAGTCACTGTGCCATCCAACAACTCGACCAGACATAGCCCTTCAGCGTCCGGTCGCTAGGTGATCTAGCGTCCGGTCAGTTGACCGACGCCAGCATCTTTGCGACCAACTCCATTTCACTTCAAACTTCTTCACCCTTGCTCATGTGTGCCAACCACCAACTGTATCACCTTGTGCACATGTGTTAGCATATTTTCACAAATATTTTCAAGGGTGTTAGCACTCCACTAGATCCTAAATGCATATGCAATGAATTAGAGCATCTAGTGGCACTTTGATAACCGCATTTTGATACGAGTTTCACTCCTCTTAATAGTACGGCTATCTATCCTAAATGTGATCACACTCACTAAGTGTCTTGATCACTAAAACAAAATAGCTCCTACACTTTATACCTTTGCCTTGAGCCTTTTGTTTTTCTCTTTCTTCTTTTCCAAGTTCAAGCATTTGATCATCACCAATGTCATGATCTTCATCATTGCTTCATCACTTGGAGTAGTGCTACCTATCTCATGATCATCTTGATAAACTAGGTTAGCACTTAGGGTTTCATCAATTAACCAAAACCAAACTAGAGCTTTCAATCTCCCCCTTTTTGGTAATTGATGACAACCCTTATACAAAGATATGAATTAAAGTTCATTTGAATCCATGTTGCTTGCCCAAGCATATTTACTATGTGTAAAGGACATAGACAAGTTTCATGAACTCCATATGATAGCAATTGCTCCCCTTATATATGTGCTAAGAGTTTGGATTGAAGCTTTGCACATATGATTAGATAGGAAATATAGGAGACAATTTCTACCAAATGATGCTAAGGTATAAGAGATGGACCTTTGAAGCGTGATACCAATCAGAGTGCACCAATATACCATCCTTAGCACCATTAGTAACTAGACATACACAAAAACTAGAATACCTCATGAGATCAATATTACAAGCAAGGGTCTAGTTTCCATAGAATGAACATAGGTCTAGTTACTTTAGCCTATGCATGCTAGTTTTTCATTTCAACATTCAAACCTACAACTAGCATACACCACACAAGCATGGATATTGAAATTAAAGACTTGTGCCATGCAAGCAAATATGTGAAATGCCCATTCAAATGCAACATACAAGTTTATGAGCTTGCTCCCCCTACTTGTGTGCAATTTTGATTGATCCCCTTACAATGTCATTTCATTTGTTTGCTCCCCCTATCTATCTTACTATCTTTGTGCATTTCTCTCCCCCTTTGTCAACAATTAGCACAAAAAGGGGGCTCAAATTTTAGATAGGTTGGGGTGAAACCATGTGAAGTGAGGATTATTTTCCCAAATTGGTTCAATGTAGATTACTTGCAAAAGTTATTTAACTCGGTTTGATCCAAGGACAAGCTTCTTCACACCTCCAAATAAGGGTTATCTTGTACCATGTTGAGTTAAACACTTATTGCTTATTTTATAGATCAAACACTAGGTTTACAAGCCCACAAACATGTCATATGCTACCACTAGATCATTTCAAACATACAAGCAATAGTGGTACCATACAAGCATCAAATTCATTTGATTTTCATGAATGGGCCTATTCAAATGTGAAATATGTCTAGATGCACTAATCTTGTCCTTAGCAAGGATGTATGCCATGCCAATCAACTTTTACCTTGGATTGCTCGAAGGAGAGGCATGTCATATAAATTGGGGGGTGCATCAACACATATTGGAGAAGTCAAGTATGTTCAGTTCATTCCTTAGCTTGCAAAATCTCTTCTCATCAAGTGGCTTGGTGAAGATATCAGCAAGTTGATCTTCGGTGCCCACACTCTCAATGCAAATGTCCCCTTTTTGTTGGTGATCTCTTATAAAATGATGACGGACATCTATATGCTTTGTTTTTGAGTGTTGAACAGGGTTGTTGGTGAGCTTTATGGCACTTTCATTGTCATATAGCAATGGCACTTGCTTGAACTTGATTCCAAAATCACTCAAAGTGACCTTTGAGTGTTGAACAGGGTTGTTGGTGAGCTTTACGGCACTTTCATTGTCACATAGCAATGGCACTTGCTTGAACTTGATTCCAAAATCACTCAAAGTGACCTTCATCCAAAGTAATTGTGCACAACAACTACCAGCCAAAATATACTCCACTTCGGTGGTTGAAAGTGCTACACTATTTTGCTTCTTTGATGACCAAGACACAAGTGATCTTCCCAATAGTTGACATGTGCCCGATGTGCTTTTTCTCTCAACTTTGCATCCCGCATAATCGGAGTCCGAATATCCAATCAACTCAAATCTTGCTCCTTTGGGATACCATAATCCAACATGTTGTGTATGCTTCAAGTACCTCAATATTCTCTTAGTTGCCTTCAAATGACTTTCTCTTGGTGAGGCTTAAAATCTAGCACACATGCATACACTAAACATCACATTCGGCCTTGATGCGGTCACATAGAGTAGACTTCCAATCATGGACCGATACATCTTTTGATCCACCATGTTGCCACTAGCATCACTATCCAAGCTTTCACGTGTCCCCATTGGTGTGCTAATAGCTTTAGCATCACCCATTCCAAACTTCTTGAGCATGTCCTTGACATACTTGCCTTGACTCACAAATGTGCCATACTTCATTTGCTTGATTTGAAGACCAAGGAAGTAGCTAAGCTCACCAATCATGGACATTTCAAACTCATTAGCCATCATTTTGCCAAACTCCTCACAAAATTCTTGATTTGTTGACCCAAAAATTATATCATCAACATAGATTTGCATCACAAACAAGTCCTTTCCAAGCTTCTTAGTGAAGAGAGTGGTGTCAACCTTTCCCATCTTGAATCCCTTAGAGAGTAGGAAGTCCCTCAATCTCTCATACCATGCTCTAGGTGCTTGCTTCAATCCATACAAAGCCTTTCTCAACTTGTATACATGGTTGGGTTTCTTTTCATCCTCAAAACCAGGAGGTTGCTCAACATACATAAGCTCATTGATGTACCCATTTAGAAATGCACTTTTCACATCTATTTGGTACAACTTGATGTTGTGGGCACAAGCATAAGCTAGCAAGATCCTAATTGCTTCCAATCTTGCAACCGAGGCATATGTTTCTCCAAAGTCAAGACCTTCAACTTGAGTGTAACCTTGAGCCACTAATCTTGCTTTGTTCCTTATTACTATCCCATCTTGATCTTGCTTGTTCCAAAAGACCCACTTGGTTCCAATCACATTATGATCCTTAGGCCTCTCAACTAACTCCCATACTTGGTTTCTTGTAAAGTTGTTTAGCTCTTCATGCATAGCATTGATCCAATCAACATCCTTCAAAGCTTCATCTATCTTCTTAGGTTCAATGGATGACACAAATGAGAAATGCTCACAAAATGAAGCCAACTTTGATCTAGTTTGCACACCTCTTGAAATATCACCAATGATAGTGTCCAATGGATGATCTCTTGCAACATTAGTTGGTTCAAGCACTTGCACTTGATTGCTAGCATTTGATTTATCCCTTGGTTGAGATGATGAACTAGCCATTTGTTGATCTTGCACATTGCCATCACTAGTGCTTGCTTGGATTTGATCATGAGAACCACTAGCTTGCACATTTGAGTTAGAGAGCACTTGATTCTTGTCATCTTCAATATCAATCACCACTCTAGGCCTTAACTAACCAATGTCCATATTTCTCATTGCCTTGACCAATTGAGTGCCTTTCACATCATCTAGATTCTCATCTTCCTCTTGGGAACCATTTGTTTCATCAAACTCCACATCATGAACCTCTTCAAGAGTACCACTAGCCAAATTCCAAACTCTATAAGCCTTGCTAGTAGTGGAGTAACCAAGCAAGAAACCTTCGTCACATTTCTTTTCAAACTTGCTCAATCTAGTGCATTTCTTCAATATGTAGCATTTACATCCAAAAACCTGAAAGTATGCTATGTTGGGCTTTCTTCCATTCAAAAGCTCATAAGGTGTCTTTTCCATCATGGGGTGACAATAGAGTTGGTTGCTATAATAGCAAGCCATGTTGATTGCTTCGGCCCAAAATGAATGACTCACATTGTACTCACTCAACATTGATCTTACCATATCAATTAAGGTTCTATTCTTCCTTTCAACTAGCCCATTTGATTGAGGAGTATACTTGGCCGAGAATTGATGTCTAATTCCAAATTCATCACATAACTCATCAATTCTAGTGTTCTTGAACTCACTTCCATTGTCACTTCTAACTTTCTTGATTGTTGTTTCAAACTTATTGTGAATACCCTTGACAAATGATTTGAATATTGCAAACACATCACTCTTGTCACCAAGAAAGAAGACCCATGTATATCTAGTGAAATCATCCACAATCACAAATCCATATTTGTTTCCTCCAATGCTAGTGTATGTGGTTGGTCCAAATAAGTCCATATGCATTAGCTCAAATGCCTTAGATGTGCTCATCATACTCTTCTTATGATGTGTGTTACCAACTTGCATTCCGGCTTGACATGCACTACATAGCTTATCTTTCTCAAAAGTGACATCTTTCAAGCATCTAACTAAGTCATGCTTGATTAACTTGTTTAATTGTTTCATTCCAACATGACCAAGCCTTCTATGCCATAACCAACCCATGCTAGATTTAGTGATCAAACATGTTGTCAATTGAGCTTCTCTAGCATTGAAATCAACCAAGTATAGATTCTCATATCTAAATCCTTTGAATATCAAGTTAGAGCCATCTACACTTATGATCTCTACATTATCCACATCAAATATGCACTTGAAACCAAGATCACATAACTGAGCTACTGACAATAGGTTGAAGTTCAAGCTCTCTACTAATAGCACATTGGAAATGCTCAAGTCATTGGATATTGCAATCTTACCAAGCCCTTTGACCTTGCCTTTGCCATTGTCACCAAATGTGATACTATTAATCCCATTGCTCTTGTTTTCATTGATTGAATTGAACATTCTTGGATCACCGGTCATGTGTTGTGTGCACCCACTATCAAGCACCCAATGCCTTCCTCCGGCTTTATAATTTACCTACAAAAGAAGATTAATTCTTTTTAGGTACCCAAACTTGCTTGGGTCCTTGTAGGTTAGTTACCAAGGTCTTTGGTACCCAAATGGCCTTTTTCTTTGGGTCCACAATTGGTGTACCAATGAACTTAGCCTTCACACCGTTGGCACCCTTATAAAGCATGTAACAAGAATCAAATTTGATTGAGGATACATTAGGTAGCTTGTTCTTGTTAGTCTTGCAATTTTGCTCTATATGCCCAACTTGCTTGCATCTATTGCAAAACCGACCATTGCCCTTCACAAAGCTAGCTTTGGGAGTGACAAAGGCCACCTTGTCTTTCTTGGGGGTATAGCCTAATCCCTCTTTGTTGAGAGAAAACCTTTGGCTACCCAAGCACTTTAGCAAGCGGGCATCTCCACCATAGGCACTGCCTAAGGCACGAGTGAGCTCATTCACCTCCTTCTTGAGGGTCTCATTTTCCACTTTTAGTGAGTTTTCACAAATGAGACCATCACTCAAGGGTGAAGTATAAGTGGTAGTGCTACAAGAAGTGTTAGTGGGAGCAACAAAAATAGATTCATCAATAAGATCACATGTTAGTCCCACATCACATGATATGATCACTTGCTCCTTCTTGGCTTCCTCCACTTTGACTTGCTCAATGAGAGAGGAGTGAGCCTTTTCAAGCTTAGAGTGAGCTTTGCCAAGCTTCTCATGGGCTTCCATTAGCCTCTCATGAGTAGCACTGAGCTCATCAAAGGATTGCTCAAGAAATTTTACTTTCTTGCACAATTCTTTGCACTCCTTTCTCTTCATCTCATTGCAAGCGTGCACTTGCTCACACATGTCCAAGAGCTCCTCCTTGGTGTACTCCTCATCCTCATCATCATTATCATTCCTACAAGAGTCACTTTCACATTCATCATCATCACTCTCATCATATTTTACCTTGGTAGGCTTTGCCATGAGACATGTCGATGGAGTGTCGAAGATGGAGAGCTTCTTGTTGATGGCGATGCTTGCTAGTGCTCTCTTGATAGATTTCTTGTCATCATCACTAGAGCTATCACCATCTGAGCAACCATCACTATCCCAAGTGACTACATAGCCTCCACCCTTCTTCTTCTTTTGGAAGGTCATTCTCTTCTCCTTCTTCTCCTTCTTTTCTTTCTTATCCTCCTTGTGCTTCTTCTTCTCATCCTCATCATTGTCACTATTATATGGACAATTTGCTACTACATGATCGGGGCTCTTGCAATTGTAGCATCTTCTCACATACTCTTTCTTCTTGGTGTGATCTCTTCTCTTTCTTGCACCATAGCCCTTCTTCTTCATGAATTTTCCCATCTTGCGCACAAAGAGAGCCATAGCTTCATCATCAATATCACTAAGATCATCATCATCACTTGATTCTTTCTTGGACTTGCCCTTGTTCTTTGATGATGATGAGCTAGCCTTGAATGCTATGCTTTTCTTCTTCTTGTCTTCTTCTTCCTTCTTGTCATCCATGTCATCCCCTCTCTTTCCACACGGTTTGTCTCTTATGTCATGACATCACCTAGTACTTGGTTGGGGGTAATATCCTTCAATCCTCCTCTTATGATTAGCAATCTTAACATCTCAAATCTTGGAGGTAGACACATCAAGAACCGATGAGAGATGTCATCATCCTTGATCTTCTCTCTCAAAGCCTTCAAGTCATTGACAATTACTTGCAATCAATGGAACATCTCCAGAATGCTCTCATCTTCCTTCATCTTGAAGCTTGTCAATTTGTCCTTAAGAATGTACAACTTGGCACTCTTCACTGCCGGTGTGCCCTCATATGTTTCCTCCAATCTTGTCCACACCTCATTTACTCTTTCACAATCCTTGATTTGCTCAAACACCTTGGAATCAATGGCATTGTATATGGTGTTGAGAGCCATTATGTTGCATTGCTTGTTAGTCTTGTCTTGGTTGGTGGGATTGTCGGGATCGATGATAGCATAATCATTCTTGGTCACTTCCCATACTTGATCATTGATTGAACCAAGATACATCCTCATCTTTTTCTTCCAATAATCATAGCATGTGCCATCAAAGAACGGTGGTTTGCCCCCCACATGGTTGAACACAACTTGAGCCATAATTTGACAACGAGGTTGTTAAGCCTTCAATCAAATGGTGACCATGGCTCTGATACCACTTGAAAGGTCCTAATATGGCTAGAGGGGGGTGAATAGCCTATTTAAAATTCTACAAATCAACTAAAGCAATTTGATTAGTAAGACAAATAGCGAAATGCAAACTTGCTCTAGCTCTATGAGGGTTGCAAGCCACCTATCCAACAATTCTAGTTGCAATGATTACTAGACACACAACTTGCTATGATACTACTCACTAAGAGCTCTCAATCATGCTACACTAAAGAGCTCCACTAGATGAACTTAAATAACAAATCAAGCTCTCAATTCTAATTACACTAAAGAGCTTGCCACAACTAGTTTGCAAGAATATAAAAGAGTGAGTAGGGTGATTATACCGCCATGTAGAGGGATGAACCAATCACAAGATGAAGATGAAATCAATCACTAGGAGAATACCAAAGGGCAAGAGACAAATGATTTTCTCCTGAGGTTCACGTGCTTGCCAACACGCTATGTCCCCGTTGTGTCGACCAACACTTGGTGGTTCGGTGGCTAAGAGGTGTTGCACAAACCTCGTCCACACAATTGGACACCGCAAGAACCTACCCACAAGTGAGGTAACTCAATGACATGAGCAATTTACTAGAGTTACCTTTTGGCACTCCGCCGGGGAAGGTACAACTCCCCTCACAATCATCGGAGATGGCCATGAACAATCACCAACTCGTGCCAATCCTCCACTGCTGCACCAAGCCATCTAGGTGATGGCAACCGCCAAGAGTAACAAGCAAAATCCATAGTGCAACATGAATACCAAGTGCCTCTAGATGCAATCACTCAAGCAATGCACTTGGATTTTCTCCCAATCTCACAAAGATGGTGGATCAATGATGGACCAGTCGCTGGGTGATCTAGCGTTCGGTCAGTTGACCGATGCCAGCATCTTTGCGACCAACTCCATTTCACTTCAAACTTCTTCACCCTTGCTCATGTGTGCCAACCACCAAGTGTATCACCTTGTGCACATGTGTTAGCATATTTTCACAAATATTTTCAAGGGTGTTAGCACTCCACTAGATCCTAAATGCATATGCAATGAATTAGAGCATCTAGTGGCACTTTGATAACCGTATTTTGATATGAGTTTCACTCCTCTTAATAGTATGGCTATCTATCCTAAATGTGATCACACTCACTAAGTGTCTTGATCACTAAAACAAAATAGCTCCTACACTTTATACCTTTGCCTTGAGCCTTATGTTTTTCTCTTTCTTCTTTTCCAAGTTCAAGCATTTGATCATCACCAATGTCATGATCTTCGTCATTGCTTTATCACTTGGAGTAGTGCTACCTATCTCATGATCATCTTGATAAACTAGGTTAGCACTTAGGGTTTCATCAATTAACCAAAACCAAACTAGAGCTTTCAACGGGGTTTATACTAGTTCAGGCAACATGCCCTACATCCAGTTTGAGTCGGTTGGTGACTTTATTCCTGAGCCTAGGTGCTTGAAGTTTGTAGTGGGGTTACAAACAAGAAGGAGAAAGATGGGGGGTA
Source organism: Miscanthus floridulus (assembly GCF_019320115.1). Taxonomy (NCBI): domain Eukaryota; kingdom Viridiplantae; phylum Streptophyta; class Magnoliopsida; order Poales; family Poaceae; genus Miscanthus; species Miscanthus floridulus. Next base: position 72,481,896 of record NC_089581.1, read on the forward strand.
TAAGAGGTCCGGTCGGACTATGGTCAGAGGGTCCAAGAGTGATGGGAGCTCTACTATGCGCTATGTGTTCAAACGTGTGCTTGTGGTTTGAACCTAGCGGTTCTATTGTTGTGAACTAGTGAACTTGATCGATCTGAATCAACTTATCTGTTGGAAGAGAGCACATCCCCTTTTATAGATGAAGGGGATGGCCTTACAAGTTAGAGGGAGGGAGTATGTTCATTGCTAAGTCTTGCTACCCATGCCGGTGGGTACAAGATGATGGTAGGTGCCCACAATACTATTGAATGTCAGATTCACATGGGAGGTTGTGTCGTCTTCTTTAGGTATGGCAGATGTTGGTACCTACTATACTGTTGATGTCGAGAGGCATGCAGGGGTTTTTCCATGTTTACTTGGCATAGTAAATGCCGGTGCCCACAACACTATTGATGCCTTAGAGGCACATGGGGGGAGCCTTACCGTATTTGTCTGGTATGGGAGTTGATGGCACCCACAACACTATAGGGAAAATGTCGGCGCCTACAACAATGTTTGTGTTCTGTCATGCCAGGGAGGTCGTAGGGTACTATCCTATAGGTGTACAGGGTATGGTCCTTGGTATTGCGGTTGACTTGAGTGCATTGCCTTACTTTCTCTATCTGTTTCCTAGTCCTTACCGAGTGGGCATCCCTGATCAGTTGGTCCCAGTCAGCTCTGATTGCGCCAGTCAGAGAGGAGCCATAGTCTAGCGCATTCTCGGTCAGAGAAGCAGGCCGAAGTCAGAAGTGGCATTTTGGCTAGGCCTTCCGGTCGGAGAGATCATCCTGAAGTGGGCTGGAGACCAAAGAGAGTGCTCCGGTCAGAGAGGGTGCATTTCCTCCTCGGCCAGGCCTTCCGGTCAGAGATTGGATCATCCTTCTAGCCTATCATCTAGGTTTTTAGGTTGGCCCATGAGCTACGTGTTGCTCGCAATGTTGTTTGTTGGGCTGATCTTTTGTTGGGAAGCTAATCCATGAGGGACCCTAGGTTTATGAACCTAACAGGAGCCCCAAGCCCCCGAGCGATTTGGGTAGAATCGTTTGGGGAATTTTTGTCTCGATGGTAGGTGCGTGCGAGTGCAACCGCGGGTGTAGCCCCTAAGCCCCTAGGCAATTTGGGTAGAATTGTTTGGGAGTTTTTCATGTTGTTAGGGGGGGAAGTTTTTGTTTCATCAGCAGGTGCTCACGAGCTCACCCGCGGGTGTAGCTCTCGAGCCCACGGGCAATGCGAGCAGAATCATCTAGGGGTTTTGTTTAGTGGGCATGTGTGCATGCATTTTAGTCAAGATGGAGTTTGTCAACCAAGGTGCCATGTGCAGCCAAGGTGGTTTTTAGGGATCCCCGTGTAGCCAAGGTAGTTAATTTAGGGATCGGGTGAGTTAGAACTCATGGATCTTGGCCTCGGTGTAGCCCGCGCAGCCGAGGCAGTTAGTTTTAGGAATCGAGCGAGATGGAGGGATCTTGAGCACCTAAGCCCTGTTGGTCTTTGGTAGGGGTCGGTTGAGTTTTGTGCGTTACCCAATCCTCAGTTTCTCACAACTAGAGGGGCTGAGTTTTGTCGCTTGCCTTGATCGCTCGGGTTTGAGTGACACGCTCGGTGAGCTCGCTAATGGGTATGATTGAGTGGAATCCAGGTCTATTGTTTGTGATGGGGTTGGCATAGACCTCTTATGGCATTCCACTACTCCTTTACCTACAACCCGGTAGATGCCTAGGTCGTTCCGAAGACCGACCCGGGTGGCCCGCTGGCCTCCCCTCGATGGAGATTCTATGGGTTTGGCGAGAGGTTTAGGATCGAACAAGAAGGTTGAGATGACCCTATCCGCTTTGGGGTAGACTGGGCGAGGGCCACATAGGGCTCATCTACGTTTTCTCCCATGGCTCTATTTGATGCAAGGTGGCCTTGAGCCCTTCATGGGCCAGCCCTTGAACCTCGGTCGGTCGTTGCTCATTTTAAATGAGGCAACTACCGCTTTGTGACGCAACATGGAGCGTTGTGATGCATTTTGCCACATGTGCGATGCCTTAGTTCCTAAGCCCCCGGGCGATTCAGGGCCCGGATCATCCGAGGGGCATGGGCGTATGGAATGAATGCATGTATGAATGTATGAATGATTATATAAAGAAATAGCGGGGGTCGGTAGTGTTACCTTGATGACTCAAGTGACAGGGTTTGAAGAGCTCCAATCGGAAATGTCCGACTAGGACCCTGCTCGTCGTTCATGATAGAGTTGGCATGGCCTACATGGGGCATCCCTTTGCTCCTTACCTGTCTCTTGGTGTTTTCCTGAGCTGTTTGATCGACTAAGGAAGCCCGAAGGTCTCTCCTAGCGGAGATCCCATTGTTTGGGTTTTTCCAAGTCCCACCTAGGGAGGCGGAGAGCCGCTTACGCGTGGTGATGCTTTGGTTTTTGCGCCCGGTGTGGGGTAGTGGTGGGCCATACCTAGGCCACATCCCATCTGACTAGGCGTCGTTCCATCAGTCAGTGTGCGTCCCATCGGTCAGGGTGTGTCCCATCGTTTCCCATCTGCATTGAATGGGGGAAGGGAGAGAGTTTTCACTTTGATCCTTTGCCCTTCTTTGGCTGTCATGTTTTCTCCATAAATAGGGGGAGGGAGAGGGCCTCTCGTCGTAGTCCTTTGCCTATTCTCCAACAATTGCTTCTCCTCCTTCTTCCTCCTCACCGAGAGTGCATGTATGCCATGGCGGTTCCTAAGTGAGAGAGAGGGTAAGCAAGGGGGAGGACTCATAGATCCTTTCATGAATCCAGAGCGCAATGTCGAGCTAGAGGCTACCCAAGGCGGTGTTGGTCGTCTTTGCATAAGAAGGGGTGACTTCCACCGAAGGAGGTGGCACGCTGGATTCATCTACGAGGCCTTTTTTGAGATGGAGCCATGTGTGGATTCTTTCTGGTGGATCTTCACCGGGCGAGCCTTGTCGGAGGGGAAGTTGCCTAGGATTGTGCTGGTGGAGGGTTTCGTGCCTGCAGCTACTCAGGTTGGCCAGTTCATAAAGTTTCATGAGATCTCTTCTAGCCATGGTGGCCATATTGTGGGGTGTACGACCCTGGATACCCATGGTAGACCACGTGGGCTACGCCCCTAGGGGTAGCCTAGCCCACAAGAAGAAGCCTTGCGAGGCACGACTCTACTCGGTGCCTTTCGCAAGACATCGGGAAGATATCCTGAAGATAATATGAGATCTATTAGGATATGTATGATCCCAAGATTCTTGTAATTAGTTATTACTTTCCAGTTATCTCTTAGATCTAACCGACTTGTAACCCTACCTCCCGGACTATATAAGGCGGGTAGGGACCCCCTCTAAAATCACGGCATATTATATGATAGCTAATACAAACCAACAGACCATAGGAGTAGGGTATTACGTCATACTGATGGCCTGAACCTATCTAACTCATGTGTCTCTGTTGCCTTCTTGTTCTTGATCTCACGCTCCTCTACCGATCAATCTACCTTCATGGGATACCCCTCGGAGGACTGTCGATGATATTTTGTCGACAGTTGGCGTGCCAGGTAGGGGTGTGCGTGCTGTTTCCTTGTCGAACAAGATGACTTTTTTCGCAGGCTCTTCGTCCCTTCCACAGCCCGGCCAGATCTTCACAGTCGGATCCATCTCATGGGTCATCAATGCTGATGGAGTCGGAGAGCTCATCGAGCCAGAGTAGATCATTTCTACGCCGGCCACCCCTACACCTACAACTGCAGATCCGATCTCAGAGGAGATTTTGAGGCCTCTTTCAGCAACAACTCGCCATCCGCTTCCTCACTACCAGAGGAGGCTGATCAACAATGATGATCTGATCGAATCCATCGATCAGGTCAGACTAAAGCTCGCTGATTGTCTCTCAGTCGCCGAATCAGCACTGGACACTCTAGTTCAGCACCGACCACCCTCCGATCTAGTTCTATTGGAGGGTGCTCAGGAAACTACAAGGGCTATGGCCCTACCCTTCGGATTCTCCAACTCCACCGCCGCTTACGAGCACGCCCTAAGGGGCAAACTCACCGACTAGATCGCCGTCTAGCTCCCGCTGGTTGTCAACATGCTACACTTAGGCTGGAGCCCTAGGGCGCACCTCTAGACCATCCCAGAAGAAGCTCTAGGCTCTAAGTCTCAGGGCTCTATGGAGATCCTCACTGAAACCTTCTCTGATCGATTTCTCTTCCCACCCTTTCGGGGTGGCATGATCTTCAACGTTAGTATCGACAGCCCTCCTCGGAACGGTGAAACCGAGGAGGAGCGCACTGCTCGGGAGAACCGAAACGTCAACCACGTGCAGTAGTGGGAAAATGAGGCAGCCATCGCAAGGGCCAAGGCTGCTCAGAATAATCGGCTTAACTCTCAAGGAAGACCGCTCCCGCTCTACTACAACCTCGATGAAGAATTTCTCCACGTCGACGGTCATGACGTCTTTAAGACACCAAGCGCCAATTTGGCAGTAGCCACCAATGAGCTCACTCGTTTCCCTCAAATGCCCGAGCTCACCAAGATCACCGCCATGCTTAAAGCGGCTCATTATCAGGTCAATGAGATCCACGAGGATCAGAAACCTTCATGCTCTACCAGCATGATTCACCGATTAGTTGCACCGAGGTCCAATCGCCACCCAAGTCAAAGCTGTTTCATCGACCAGTCATTACCTCTCCAAGGGGGACCCAGGGCATCACGCCTAACACCATCACCAACATGATGAGGAGGTTGAACAGGATGCTAGAGTACATCTTAGCAACCTCTGGGATGTGTGGCGGCGTATTGAGCACCGTCACTTTGGTCGCCATGAAGACGAAGTACATCGCTGCCAGGACTATGAAAGGGAGTACAGCAACCTGGACTCAGCCCTTGAGCCTATCCCTGACCACAATGTCATAGATTACGGTGTTGACAATCCTGAGGGGACTCCAGCTTTCACAAGGGCACTCCGAACGCTTCGATGGCCCCGTGGTTTTAAGATCACCGGGGTCGAGCCCTACGAAGGAAGAATGAACCCAACTCAGTGCTTGCAGGCTTATGCCACTACCGTCCATGCCACGGGAGGAGACACCAGCGTTATGGCAAATTATCTCCCCGTCATGCTCACGCCACCCGCCATGAGCTAGTTCACCAGCCTTGCGCTAGAATCCATCGGCTCGTGGGAAGAGTTGAAGAAGGTCTTCACCGACAACTATATGACCACGTGTACTTGACCTGGCACGAAGCATGATCTCAGCCGCATCAACCAGAAGCCATCCGAGCTCCTCCACAGCTACATCCGATGTTTCTCCAAGATAAGGAACTCTATCCCCAACATCACGAAAGTTGAAGTCATCACCACCTTTATCTGAGGACTCCACCATCGCGAGCTTTGCTCCAAATTCAACCGTAAGCCACCAACCGGTATCGACGAAATGATAACTATTGCCAACTAGTACGCCGATGCAGAGGAAGCTAAGGTGCGCTTCAACGAGGATGCAGGTACTCAGCGACCACCTCACTAATACGATGATCGCCCCGACGATTGACGTCACAATGACCGCCACCCCGACGACCGCAGCTATCATCACGATAGCGGCCGTGATCGAATAGGAGGACATAGGCCTGGCCAAAATCGCCACCGCTGGCTAGAACACATCTTCACCGCCACTAGTCAACCTCACGCCAAGCATAACTACGACGAGCAGTACCAAAAGATACTTGACGGACCGTGCCCTCTTCATAAGAACGCCAAACACAAGATGAAGGACTGCATTGGTCTAGACAAGGAGTTCTAGGACAAGAGGCTCGACGATGATGCCAACAATGAAATAGGAGGTCACCAACCACCTGGGAACAACAACAACGCCTTTTAGGACCATGATAAGGTGGTCACCACCATCTTCAGGGGCCTCGCCTCCACTGAGAGTCGAAGGGAACGGAAGCTTGCCACTCGACGAGTGCTAGCCATCGCTTCAGAAGAAACTATCGCTGACCCTAGCTATCGCCCATGGTCCAAGATCCCCATCACCTTCAACAAGGCTGACCAGTGGGGAGACATACCATATACAGGGCGTTTCCCCCTTGTCCTTGACACAACCGTCCAGAAGGTGCTATTCAGAAAAGTCCTTGTTGATGGTGGCAGTGCTTTGAACCTACTTTTTGCTAGAGCCCTAAGAGAGTTGGGCCTCGCGATATCAGATCTCACACCCTTGGACTCCTCCTTCTAGGGTGTGGTACCTGGAAGGGCATCCAAGCCACTTGGAGAGATCACCCTGCTAGTACAGTTTGGCATGGCAAGCAACTACCGCATCGAACATATCAACTTCTATGTCGCCAACTTCAACACCGCCTACCATGCCATACTTGGCTGGCCAGCTCTGGCCAAATTCATGGCCGTACCACACTACACATATCTGGTGTTGAAGATGCCTTCGCCTGTAGGAGTCCTGGCTCTATGGGCCAACCTTTCTATCGCCTACGCCTGCGAGACAGAGAGTCTTGCCCTCGCCGAAGCCACCAACCTCTCCATCCAGATGGCTAGCATGGTCACCGAAGCCAAGACAGTACCTGCTGATGACAAGGAGATTCCAAAGCTAGAGCTTCCCTATGCCTCCGCCAAGTCCAAGGAAATCAAGGAGGTCGGCCTCGGCCTCAATGACGCTTCCAAGACCATGAAGATTGGGGCTCACCTTGACCCCAAATAGGAAAGCGCGCTTGTCTCCTTCCTACGTGCCAACGCCGATGTGTTTGCTTGGAAACCTACAGACATGACGGGGCTACCACGAGAGAAGATCGAGCACTCCTTGAATGTCTCGCCAACCGCCAAACCGATCAAGCAGAAACTTCACCGATTCGCACCACACAAGAAGGAGGCTATTAGAGTAGAAATAAAATGGCTCTTAGCTGCTAGGTTTATAAAAGAAGTGTATCATCTAGATTGGTTAGCAAACCCTGTCTCATTCGAAAAAAGAATAAAGAATGGAGAATGTGCGTTGATTATACTGATCTTAACAAACACTGCCCTAAAGACCCCTTCGGCTTGCCTCGGATAGACGAGGTTGTAGACTCTACTGTCGGCTACGAACTACTCTCTTTCCTTGACTGTTACTCCAGCTATCATCAGATCTCCCTCAAGGAAGAAGACCAGATAAAGACATCATTCATTACACCTTTCGGTGCATACTGCTACAAAACTATGTCCTATGGACTCAAGAACGCTAGGGCTACCTATCAAAGGGCCATTCAGATGTGCCTCGACCAGCAGATTGGCCGCAACGTCGAAGCCTACATCAATGACGTGGTCGTTAAAACTAAGATAGTTGACAACCTTATCGCCGACCTCGAAGAAACTTTCTCCAATTTGAACAAGTACCGATGGAAGTTGAACCCTTCAAAGTGAATCTTTGGAGTTCCATCTAGTATACTGTTGGGCTACATCATTAGTGCTCGAGGCATCGAGCCTAATCCGGACAAGATCTCCGCCATCACCAATATGAAACGGCCAACATGTGTCAAGGATATACAAAAACTTATAGGTTGTATGGCCGCTTTAAGCTGCTTCATATCATGCCTCGATGAAAAAGGGCTACCCTTCTTCAAGCTCCTCAAGGCCTCTGAGCACTTTTCCTGGTCGGAGGAGGTAGACTCAGCTTTCGAGCAGCTCAAGTTGTTCTTGATAAAGCCGTCGATCACGACAGCGCTAAGGCCAGATGAGACTCTGCTCATATACATTGCTGCCACTTCTCGCATCGTGAGTACAGCTATCATTGTTGAATGCGAGGAAGCTAGGCACGCTTACAGGGTGCAATGTCCAGTCTACTTTATCAGTGAAGTACTCAATGAGCCAAAAACTCGTTATCCTCCGGTACAAAAGTTGTTATATGCAATTCTGATTACGTCGCGCAAGCTCCGGCATTACTTCGAATACTACAAGACCGCTATGGTCACTGAGTTCCCCCTAGGGGACATTCTTCGCAACAAAGAAGCCAATGGCCGCATCATTAAATGGGCTGTTGAGCTCAGCACCTATTCCATTGAATTCAGAAGTAGACCTACCATTAAGTCACAGGCGCTCGCTGACTTCATCGCTGAATGGACCAAGATTCAAGAGCCCATCGCCGCTACTTGCCTTGAGCACTGGGTGATGTACTTTGACAGTGCCCTTAACGTCAATGGTGCCGATGCAGGCATTCTGTTCATTACACCGACCAAGGATAAGCTACATTATGTTCTTCAGATACACTTCTCGGCCTCCAACAACGCCGTGGAATATGAAGCATGTCTCCATGGTCTTCATATAGCCATTGCACTCGGCGTCAAACGCCTCATGGTGTATGGAGACTTCGCACTGGTTATCAACTAGCTCAACAAAGACCGGTCCTATTCCAGCGAGAAGATGGATGCTTACTACGCTGAAATTAGGAAGCTTGAAGGAAAATTCTATGGCATCGAGTATCACCACGTGGTACGTGACCAAAATCAACTCGCCGACCAACTATCCAAGCTTGGTTCTTCTCGTGCTACGATTCCGCCGAGGTTTTTCGTTTAGGATCTCCTGGCGCCATCCATCAAAGAAGATAAGGAAGTTGAAGAAGTTCCCCCTGTCAAGTAGTTGGTACTTACAGTACCTTCGCCGGTCACTGATTAGAGGAATCAATTCATCAAGTACCTCACCAGCACCGAGATACCCGTAGACAAGACTAAAACTGAACGCCTTGTTCGTCGGAGCAAGCTTTACATGTTGGTGGACGGTAGCTTGATGAGGAAAAGTGCCAAGGAAGGGATATTGTAGAAATGCATCACCCAAGAGGAGGGAGTGAAGTTGCTTCTTGAAATTCACTCTGGTTCCTATGGAAACCATGTGGCCTTGAGAACATTGGTCGGCAAGGCCTCCCGAGCTAGTTTTTATTGGCCCACAGCCATCACTGATGCAGAAGATCTTGTCCGACGATGTGAAGGATGCCAATTCTTTGCTAAGCAAATACACGTGCTTGCGCAAGAGTTGCAAACCATCCCAGCTTCCTAGCCCTTTGCATGCTGGGGACTAGACATGATCAGGCCTTTCAAGCCAGCACCAGGTGGTTTCTGGTATGTGTATGTCACCATTGACAATTTCTCCAAGTGGATTGAATATAAACCGCTCGTCTCGGCTATGACAAAGAAGGCAGTTGAGCTCTTTGAAGATATCATCCACTGATTTGGTCTACCAAACAGCATCATCACTGATCTTGGAGCTACGTTCACTGGACATCACTTCTAGGACTTCTGCAAAGACCGTTGCATCTCCATCAAATACATTTTTGTTGCTCATCCAAGAGCCAACGGTCAAGTCGAACGGACGAACGATATGATCCTTGATGCCTTGAAAAAACAAATGTATTAGAAAGAAGAAAAGCACCCAGGCAAATGGCTCAAGGAGCTTCTAGCTATAGTCTGGGGACTACATACTCAAGCTAGTCATAGCACCGGCGTGACTCCATACTTTTTGGTCTATGGCTCAGAAGCCGTACTACCAGCGGACGTTACTTTCTGAGCACCTAGAGTGGAAAACTATGATGAAGAGCAAGCCAAGGTTGTCTGGTCTGAGGACATCAAGTGAGCCAAGGAAGAGCGTCTAGTCACCTATGTCCATACAGCTAAGTATCTAGAAGGCTTGCGGAGGTACTACAATCGAAACATCAAAGGTCGTTCATTTACTATTGGCGATCTTGTCCTCCGTAGAAAACAAAAGACTGACGGTTTGCACAAGCTCTCTTCCCCCTAGGAAGGGCCTTATATCGTCAAAGAGGTTACCCGACCAAGTTCTTATCGCTTACGTGACTTAGAAGGAGTCGATGTTCCCAACTCGTGGCACATCGAACACCTTATACGTTTCTATCCTTGAAACACTACAGATATGTACTCTACAAATTCATATTTAGTAATGTTTTTTGGTCTCCATAACTTGTCTCCGTTTTGTCTCTATTGTGGATTAACAACCACTTATGGTCGCTGAGATATATGCTCCTTCAAAATGAACTACAGTACGACATCACCGAGCACTTTTTCTCCAAATCACCAAACACGTTTGTCACAGAACCGACCAATTTATAAGAGCACAAGTGCAAAAATAATCGCCGAAACGATCAAATTCTCGAACTTGAGACCATATAAACCCGATAGTCAACTGAAATCTCGAAGGATTTCAAACCAACTTGCATACAACCAAGATCACAGTAATTCAACATAACATATCGTATGTTACAACATTTCACAGACGTTCGCAAATAAATTACATCATCATAGAGTCATCGTTATTACAAAACAAGTCTTGTAAAACATGCGGAAGCCAATAGTTTAACTCACACACCCGAGTTCAAATACACATACTGGTTCGCTGATCATAGCCCGCAAAAGCATTCATATAAGAGAACAGAGATCATGCCCATGATCTAGTCTTCATCACCCGCCGGATGGAGATAATACTTATAGAATCCCTGATATAGAAGGTCATCTGCAACAAGAGGGAATAAACCCTGAGTACGGGAATGTACTTAGCTAGACTTACCCATCGAAAAACAAAACAAACGACACCAAGGATTATGCATAGCTTAATGTAGTGGATCTGGCTGACACTTTCTTTTTGCGAAAAAGCATAAGTAATAATGATCAACTCTTAACCTGAACTAGCAGTGACTTTTAGCCATTACCCTATCAACTATATTAGCACCTGTACTAAGCAATCATTTTATTAGGGTGCAAACATTAACAACCATATCAGGTATTCATTGTGGCAACCTTATCATCATCTTCCATTTAACCATATCATTAAATTAATTGAATCTACGTTGCCGCTGCTCAGTCAAGTTCTCACTATCCGGGAGAGACGGCGATTCAAATCAATTCCTATCCAGATGGAGGGGTATTCCTAAACACAAACCCTCCTTCCCCCATCAGGGTCACAAACGAGTCACCTTTGGTACGATTTAGGAGTCACGAGTCCGAACAGATCGACATTCTCAGAGAACCACTCTGCCAAGGTTGTTCGGGACACTAACCCGCCTTGGACTTATGCCAATAGCTCTCCGCACATCCTTACTACCTCCAGATTGCACGCCACTGCTCGCGTCCCTAGCCTGAGTCGAGCTACTAGGCTTTGCGGTCAGAATGACTTATCCGGCCAGCTAAGTGTTAGGCTGCATTCAACATGACATAAGGACGTACAGCGTATCGGTCCTTAAACGACTCAGATGGAGTCACTATGTCCAAACCTACACAAGACTCCACCCGGTCTTAATTCATTATTAACATGGTTCTTTTCCACCATAGCAAATATAGTCAACCGTGATCCACCTCATCCTAAAGCTCGCAGGTGATAGGAAATCACCTGACTTCTACCGCACTAAGCATGGCTAAGCATTTAACCCATCCTGAGCTTAAATAGGATTCCAGTGTGATATCTGGACAAGGAAGGATATATAATGCAGCAATTGGTTCCAACCAATTCCTATACTTAATGCATCATCAACGAATAAAAGATACTCAATGTATTTGTGAAAACATGGGAGGCTTAATATGCTCCAAGGCTTGCCTTTTAGGAACAAGGAAGGCTGGTGGTCAGGGCACTCGGGCAACTCCTCCGCAGCGGCTGCTTCGTCGGCTTCCTACACCTCAGGCTCCTCCTCCTGGTTGGCTCCCTCGAACTCTAGCAACGTCACTCCCTCCGGCACACCTATTGCATGAATGCGCAAGATAAATATCATGGATGCACATGAACAAATGTCAGGGATGCTCGGGGAATGCGCATGTTCGCTGTAGTTTGCATATTCCAACTTAAGCCCTATTCAAATCACTTTACTTACCAAGTTTATACAACCTAATTTATAATTGCTCATCTTCAGTTAATGACCTAGCACCTGCACCTAAGCATATTCTCAAGTTAGGCTAACCCCTAAACAATCAATGAGAACATTGCACAAGCATACACTCAAGCATTTGTATTTCAACAAAATAAAGACTATGTAGCGGTACGGTAAACTAGCCATAACTAGAGATTTATAATTCCAATTGACATGCAACAAGACAATATGGAAAGCTTATGAAATTGTCTACAATTCATTTTTAGACCTCAAAGCATGATTCAAACCTTTACCAGGTCGAATTCATAAATCAACAGAACTCTGTCCTCCCAAGGCAGAGAGTAAGCCAAACTGGAACCTAACTTTAAACAGCTATAGTTTCTAAACTACTGGGCCAAATGCCCTCAAATTTTGACAGGAGCTAGATGCATAAATTATTTACAACTCTTGTATTCATCACATTCACAGAAAACCAAAATATCATGGGAAACTTCCTAAAGTCCCCAGATCTGTCCAGAGGGACATAATGCAAACAAAATAATTAATAACTTATGATGCAAACACATAATTGGACAAAACTAACTCTACTCACATATCACACATATCACAAGAACACCAGAAAGTAGGGTGTTCATCACCAAAACATTTCTTTTAAAACCTTTCTTAATTTATTCAATTAATTAGAGGAAATGGTAAACATATATGAAAACTACACCATTAAATCTACAAAAATTACAGTAGATACTACATGCCCTATGTAGACTACCATAAAAATTTCACACCATTTGAGTAAGTATAACAGCCTACACAAAAATGATAAGGCATAATGGCTTAAAATGGCATAATTAGGAAATCTTAGTGAAAAGTGTCAAGCAACAGATTTCATATTTTTCCTAGCATCCTTAAGATACTAGGATACTACCCACCAAGTTTCATGGTCATAGGATTCATAGATAATTCACAAAAATTCATACAAGTATCCATCAATAATAAAAGAAAAATATATAACTCAAAAACTACACATGCAATGACTCTAAAATTTTAACCGGAGCTTCTACTAAGAAAGACTAGCTTACCCACAAAATTTCACAATTTTTGGATCACAGAAACTCAAGATATGATTTAAACAAGTTTGCATGTATTCAAAAACACCTTTCAAGTTCCTATTTAATTCATCCAAAATTTCTACATCATATGCTCATATCATATTTTTCTTAAATACTAGACGTCACTGTGAGTCTAACAAAATTTGAATCATATCATTTGGACCTACACATTTGGAGTTACAAAATTCACAAAACAACATTCAAATCAGTAATTTTGAACTAGCCCTTTGAACAACAGTCACTGACACGTGGGACCCGGGTGTCAGCCGGACCCACTGGTCAGCGACAGCGAAATAGGGGAGGTGCACGCGACGACGCGACAGCGGTGGAGCTCGCCGACAGTGACTCCTCCAGCGAAACCATGACTACCAGCGTGTTCTCCAAAGTCTCCCGCATCGATTGACCCCCTAAGCCTAGACCCTAGCGGCCCCTAAGCACGTCGGCCATGGCGCACGGCGGTGCGTGGCAGCGTTCTAGCATGTCCAGACCGGCGTGGTCGGTAGTGTCTTCACAGGAGCAACTACATAAGATGGAGAAGACAAGACGAAGGCTAGGGATGGAGGCGCGGTGCGGTGAAGCGCTGGCCACGGTGAGCGCCAACTCCGGCGAAGCTCTGCCATGGCGGGCGGTGGTGGAAATGGCCAGATGCCCTCACCTAAGGACGATTGGCTCAACTAGAAGGTGGAGAAGGTTGAGAAGAACACAGCGGAGCTACGGTGAAGACGTAGTGCGCGTTTTTGCAGCAGTGAGCAAGCTCTACGACGGCGCAGTTGGATTGGCAATGGTGGAGCGGCTAAGCTTGCTTGCTACGCGGTGGAAGGCGACTGGAGTGGAGAAACTGAAGTGGCGAGTGCATCAGGTAGGCGGGCGTGAGTTCAAGTCGTGGCCAGCGGTGCTAGGACGGCTGTGCTGCGTGGCCTGCGCGTCAGGTGACCGGCGATGAGTGGCGCCATGTGGCGTTCATTTTCTGAAAACGGACAGACACTGTAGCTGCCATTCAGAGTTCCTTCGACGACTGACAGTGAAACTTGACAGCGTTTGATCTCTCAATTAGTGGCGAATCAGTGGGAGAAGTGTACATGAAAGTTGTAGAGCTATAGTAGGGCTACAACTTTGATTTAGAAATCAACAGCTAATTCACAATGGATCACGAGTTATATCAAGCCAAAGTTGGCCTAATCAAACTGAAATTGCATTTAGGACTAAGAAATATTTTCAAGTGTTGAATCAGCTTTCAATTCTAACTTGTGGGTCCTTTTTGAACATGTTGTGCACATTTTCATGACTTGGCTTCTAAACAAAGTTTGTTCCTTATAAAATTTGCTACAACTTTGTTTTAGGTTGCTCAGACATGCAAATATCCTAAGCTACACTTTTTAAACAGTCAAACAAAAGGGTTTAGGGGTCAAAATTGGTCAAACCATGACTTGGGAACCTAATTAGTCAAAATGATCAACATGAACAATGCCCCAAATGACATTCTAGGTGTAACTAAGTTACTTAAAATAATTTTTAGCCACACCATACATTGGTCACACAAGAATCAAGCAAGGTATGTACTGAAACAATGAAAAACACATGAAATGTTTTATAGTCATGTTTCACATGTTTCATGATCTTGTTGCATAGTATTAACTAAGTTTGTTTCACTAAAGTGAGTGGCACATGTTGCACTTAAGTGTTGCACACTTTTCATTTCATAATGGAAACAACACACATGAAACATAATGATACGTTGCAATGTTTCAAAAACATGTTTCATTATGATATAAGCTTGTGAATGAACGAATGATGCTCATGTTCATGAAATGCAAGTGCAAATGTAGAAGCCAAACACCTGGGGTGTTACAACGTTTTCTCCAAATCGCCGAGCACGTTTTCTCCAAATCGCTGAACACATTTTCTCCAAATTACTGAACACGTTTTCTCCAAATCGCCGAACATGTTTTCTCCAAATCGCTGAGCATGTTTTCTCCAAATCGCCGAGCATGTTTTCTCCAAATTGCCGAACACGTTTTCTCCAAATCGCTGAACACGTTTTCTCCAAATCGCCGAACACGATTTCCCCAAATCGATGAGCACGTTTTCTCCAAATCGCCGACCACGATTTCTCCAAATCGCCGAAAACGCTTTCTTTTTTCTGATCTCTTCGAAGGCAACCCAGTCTCCGATTTCTCCCTACATGGGCTACGGGCTCCGTGCTCTGCGTTATGGGTGGTCGGCTATGGTCCCTTGGTCACACCTATTTTTCCTACATGTCTACGGGCTCCGCGCCCGACGTTATGGACTATGGGTTAGCCAAGGCCGAGAGTTCAACACAGGACTACTTGCTCATACTTCGCCTATGCGATCTATATTTCCAAGCTATTTCGACAACCGCCGAGCAGTACACATTCTGCTTTTTTTTCTTTCTATGGAGAAGACCTAGTCTCTGATCTCTACCTACACGTGTTATGGGCTCCATGCTCTGCGTCATGGGTGGATGGCTACGTTTCCTTGGTCATGCCTGTTCTTCCCACACGTGCACGGGCTCCACGCTCGATGTCATGAACTATGGGCTAGCTGAGGCCATGAGGGTCAGTAGCGGACTAACTGCTTGGACTCCACTTATACTCTGTATAAATACTTTATGGTCATAATTACGAAGATTTTTTCGCCAAAATACAATCTGACTGCATACACATGCACTTTATAACAGTTATCATTCGCAAAAGTATTTACCATGCTTTCACGCATTCTAACAATATTGTCTAGAAATTATAGATGATATCTACCAAGGAGATCATTGTGCTTCGCCACTGCCGTCAGTCTCTTCGAACAAGTCTATATCGCCGGCCAACTTTTTCGCCACGTCTTCCACCTCATCCTCTAGCCGTTGGGTCTCTGCTTCACTCAGCCCCTCAGCATACCCACCCCCTATTGCCTCAAGGTCAGTGGCTGGATAATGGGACCGAATAACAGCAAGGGTGTGGGTAGCAGCTGTAACAATGGCATCGCGGTTGAAGCTCTTGAAGCTTTCCCATGCCGTCTTGCATCTTTTGATGATGATGTCTGGGAGCGGCGGCCTGCCGTCGAGCTGAGGAGCAGTTTCTGGTTCGACACAGGCGAGCATTGGGTTGATTCCAGCAACTACGGCATCAAATTTGTTCCTCTAGGACTAGGCTTCTTGCTCTAGCACATCGAACTGTGCCTTGACCCTCTAATGATAGTCTGCATGCATTTTGAAGTTCCATCAGGCAAGACAATCGCTACAGTAGAAAACCCGACCAGGAGGTGCTTACCGTTCAGCTCCTTGGTCAGCTTGTTCGCTCGCCCTGTCTCCTTCGTTTTCTCCTCTCGGAGTTGCTCAAGGACCTGGCGCAGTTGGCCGAGCACCGCGTCTTGTTCTATAAGTACATCATTCATAACCAAAAGTAATCATATCTATCTATGCGAGGCATTTTTGTGGATTGTACGCACCTTTCTTCTCCTCAAAGACTTTCTGTAGCTTTTCCAACTGCTCGGAAGCATCTTTAAGTTGTGTAGAAGCAGTGGTCAGCTACTTAGACTTGCTCCATAGTTGTTCTTTTGTAGTTGCCAGGTGCTCAGCTAGGGCCGCCTTCTGGTATTCTAGGTCTCGCGCGTTGGACTCAGCAAGGTTTCGCTCGTGCTGGGCCCTTTGGATGTTTTTCTCCGAATGGTTCATCGCCTCCTTGAGTTTTTTGTTCTCCTCAGTGAGGGGCTCCATCCTCTTAATCAGCTGATAACGGTGCTCAGTAGTTCAAGTTATTCCTTGTAAATGCACAATGACAATGACAAGAGGACGCTTCCAATGTTAATGAAGAATATTCAGGGTTCAGTATTAACCTTGATTTGTTTTACTACTCCACCGAGGGCGGCTTTTAGCCTCTTCATTTCTCTAGGGGTGTCCTCTTCCTCAACCACTACCACTTCGTCACCACGCTTGTGAAGGATTTGGATGGACTGGGTTCGAGGCTCATCATGAATGATCTCCTCCACCTTGTCCTCCTCTTCTGTAGCAGTAGGGGTCACCGAAGATGGGCTCTATGGCCAGACAGTGGGTCTGAGCATGACTTGTGAACCCTTAGGGGGTATCATTCGCTCCTCGGGCACCCCTGGTCTCGCCAACCTAGTTTATGTTGCTTCGCTGGCAACTCCAGTTTCAGCTCCCAAGGGTATGGCGCTACCCGTCGTTGCTTCAGGCATTATCATCGAGCTGGCCTCTACTGATGCCATCTCCTTGCCGTCTCTAGCTCCACCCATAGCGGTTGTTGTTTTTTCCACCGGCTACCGAGCACTAGCTAACCCTGACATAGGGGCGACAGGCGTTACCTCTGTCTCGGGGTCAGCTCGAGGCTGCTTGTCAGTTTGGGCAGTTGATTTCGGATCCTCCATATGCCTTGCGCTGCATCAGAACATTTGGTCGATCGCCCAAACAGCTATGATCAAATAGCAATAAAACATCAATGCGAGGATACTTACCGTTTGGTCTATTGATGTGCTTTTTTGAATCGGCGAGGCTTGTTTGAGCCCCTAGGTGCAGCCGTGGGGTCGACCCCCACACTCTTGGGTGGAGGTCTATCCTCCTCTATAGTCGGCCTCTGCTCCACCTGTTGTTCTGGTGTTTGCTCTACCTATACCACCGGGTTTAACTCCGCCTGATGCTTGGGGACTCCCGTTGCTTGCTCCACAGGAATTTTTGTTGCCTGTGGCTCGGGGACTTCATCGCTTCCCCTTGGTTGCTCCTCCATGCGTGTGCTGTGTGAAGTTGTTTCCACGCTCAGGGGAGGGGGAACTGCATTTTCGTCATCATTAGACCACTCCATCACCACGGCCCTCCATGGATGAGTGGTCTAGTCACCATCCAGTGATATGTCGCCCGGCTTGCGTGGAGCGGCCGTCGCCATTTTCCTCTTTTTCTAGGATGGCTCGTCTACCGCTGCCCATTTCCCCTGAGATTTCTCTAATAACGGGGGGCGCCGTGTGATCAACATCCGAATCTTTGGATTCTGATGAGATACCGATGGACCTTTCTTCAGGGTGATCTGTTGGTCGGACGTCCACCGCTGCCGGCCATTCGACTCTCGGCACGTCAGAAAAATATACTGCTCTATCCTACGAATGGATCTTTGCATAAGTAATTTAGTTCCCTACTCGGCAAGTCGATAGTTTAACAATGCAGGTTAAGATGATTACCTGAGGAGGCGGGTTTGTATAGTTGAAAGCCATTGTTTCTTTTGGCCAGCTAAATGTGGCGCTGGAGGTGAATAGTTCTGTGGCGTGGCCTATTACTTCTTTCCTTGACAGTCGCTCAGGTCTCTCCCGGGTTCCATCGTCATCACCCTTATAGTCAAAAGCAGGGTAGGCCCTCTCCTTGTAAGGCTGGACATGGCGCACTAAGAAGCTTGCTGCCACAAGTTCACCTCTCAACTCCACACTTTGAATCAAGTCAAGGAGCTCTTTCACTTGCTCCATGTCGATACTTCTTAGTCTCTCCGACCAGCTTCTTTGGTTCTTCGGGATATGGTGGACGTCGCAGCGGATGGCGGGGTGGTTTTGTTTCATGTAAAACCACTTGGAATTCCACCCTTTCAGGGAAGTGTTCAGTGGTACACTGATATAATTGCTAGCCATTCCATCCCGGAGCTTCAGATATACCCCGCCGACCACCATGGAGCCGCCGCCGCCTTTCTTCTTTAACCAGAATAAGTGTCTAAATAGGTTGAAGTGCGGGAGAATCCCAAGAAATGCTTCACAGAAGTGAATAAAGATTGAAATGTGTAGTATGGTGTTCGGATGGAGATTGCACAGACTAATCGACCAAAATACCAATAGATCTCGTAGGAAAGGATGAATAGGAAACCCCAATCCATGCTAGAAATAATCTTCAAAGACTACAACTTCATCGGTGTTAGGCATTGGAAAGGGCTCACCACTGGTTGGTCGCCATCCGGTGATGACGCGGTCAGGAAGCACGCCTGCCGTCACCATCCTTTCGAGCTTCGCTTCTCCAGTGCGCGATAGCGTCCACTCTTCGTCGTGACTGGCTCCGCTTCCTGCCTTATTTGGGCTTGTTTTCTTTGGGTTCACGGCTCTCCTCTTTGGTGCCATCACTTAGATCTGGATGAGGGATGGCATCGGCAAAGTATGTGGCTCTAAATCTGGAGATGTGGTGGCTGAGGTGGAAGATGAAATGATGAAGTGGCAAAGGTGTGAGAATGGGAGGCGGTGGTACTATTATAAAGCACTTTCCCCACTTTTATGACTCAAGGGTTTTTGGGAAACCGTTCCCATGATCTGTGCCGCTCTGAATTCTCCGATGCAGCTTAATGGGCCGTTACCAAGATTTTCACGCAACCTCAGCCCATGTCGCTCGTTTGTTGCTGCCTTCAGTTGCTCCTCGCCGAAATATCGCCGACTTCTCCGCCATTTATTAAGGCTCGGTAACTGGCACTATACAACCTTTACTATGGTTTTTTCTCCATGATTTGAATTTTTTGATAACTCCACCTACAGCATGGGGACTGGCATCTAATTCCGATTGGATTTTATTTGTTTTTCTATTTCTGACCCTAGCACCTCATGACTGCATCACCTACTATCAGGCGTAGGGACTAAGTGGGCACACTTCACCTTGCGGTGAATGTGCTTTGTTTTTCTAGGACATGCCCGGGGATTGGCTTCTTACTCCGCTAGTTTTCTACTATTTTTCAATTCTCTGACCCTGGCACCACATGACTGCATCATCTGCTATCAGGCTCAGGGACTAAGTGGGCACACTTCACCTCGCGGTGAGTGTGTGGGGTTTTTTCTCGAAGACTATATGCCTATAGAGGAAGATTGACTCCTACAACTTTGTTCGGACTCTAAGTGGGCACACTTGGTTCACTGTGGAGAAATTTTTGATTCTGAACTTGAGCTCCTTACACCCTTATGGCAAGCTGTACTTAGGTCACTCTGCTCAATGGTAGTTCACGCTGCTCGGCGATAGGTCATGCTGCTCGGCAATGGTTCACACTGCTCGGCGACGGTTTACGCTGCTCGGCAGTTTAGCATGGTGGTTGGACCAAGAACTTGACTGCTTGACGTCATTCGCACCTGATCGGACAAGCTCAAGATGGCATTGCACAATGGGTACAAGATGCACGAGGACTAGCTGTGGGGTGTACGACCCCAGAAACCCACGGCAAACCACATGGGCTGCGCCCCTAGGGGTAGCCCAGCCCACAAGAAGAAGCCTTGTGAGGCACGACTCTGCTCGGCGCCTTCCGCAAGACATCGAGAAGATATCCTAAAGATAATATGAGATCTGTTAGGATATGTATGATCCCAAGATTCCTATAATTAGTTATTACTTTTCGGTTATCTCTTAGATCTAACCGACTTGTAACCCTACCTCCTGGACTATATAAGGCGGGCAGGGACCCCCTCTAAAATCACAACATATCATACGATAGCTAATACAAACCAACAGACCACAGGAGTAGGGTATTACATCATACTGATGGCCTAAACCTATCAAACTCTTATGTCTTTGTTGCCTTCTTGTTCTTGATCTCGCGCTCCTCTACCGATCAATCTACCTTTGTGGGATACCCCTTGGAGGACTACCGACGATATTCTATTGACACATACCTCGGTGGCAGCGTCCTTGCCCAGGAACTACCTCGACTACATGAGAAGGTTAGGAGCTCCATGCTCTTCTGCTGAGCATCTATGGGTGTGACGCCCTTAAGGTACCCGTTGTGCTCACCAAAGTCGAGGGAGCGAAACCAGATGGGTCCCTTGAGGTACCCATTGTGCTCGCCAAAGTCAAGGGAGCGAAACTGGGCGAGGCCCCTATGGTGGTGGTTATGTCCAGCGGTGTGTGTCATGGCCTCTCCTTTGGTGTCAGGCGATGTTGTCGAGCGACCGTAGTAGTATTTGGAGTAGAAGTAGTTAGAAAAATGTAATAGTTGAGTTCGTGGGTGAGCCCCCGTGTGAACAATTTTGTATCAATGAATACATCAGTTCTGTTTTGTGATAGAATCACTATCCATTCCATGTTTTTATCCTAGCATAGCTTTTGTTTTTGTCCTTTCTTTTTCGCACCTGCCCGTTAGTTCTGTAGGCTATAGCTTTTAAGAACCTAGGCATGGTCTATGGGGCTCGGCTGCTCATAACCATAGGTCATGGCAGGGTTCGTTCGGTTAGGAGTAAGAACAAAGTCACGTAGGGCAATCAAAGGAATGGAATGTGCTTCCATTCAGGGACAAGTTTGTTACCATGTGATAGTAAAAAAAGAGAGGTAGTATTTAGTATTGTACCCTCATGGAGCTCTCGAGCGACCCGGGCTAAAAGTGTTCGAGCTGGGGTGCTATACAGAAGCAAGTGTTTGACTAAAAAGTGGTAAGACCAAATTTAGGGGAAAATGATATAGCTGTTCAATGTTCCAAGTGTTGGTGAGAACATTGCCGTTGTTGTCCTGCAGTTGGTAGGCACCCAGTCAGATTACTTCGGTCACCGTATAGGGTCCTTCCCAAGGTGGAGAGAGTTTATGTTTTTCCTCCATCGATTGGGTCCTCTCGAGCATGAGATCACCGACTTTGAGGATTCTCCCCCTGATATTCCTTTCATGGTACTTGTGGAGAGTTTGCTGATAGCGAGCGAAGTGGATGATAGTCATCTCATAGGCCTCCTCAAGCAGGTCAACTATGTCTTGCTAAGCCTCCATGGCATGGTCGCGGTCGAAAGCCTTCACTCTTAGGGCGTCATGGTTGAGGTCAGAAGGCAACACTGCTTTAGCTCCGTAGGCTCAGAAGAAGGGCATGAACCCTATGGATCAGTTTGGGGTTGTTCTTAGGCTCTAGAGGATCGCCGGGACCTCTACAACCCATCGTTCGACGTACTTGTTGAGTTGGTCAAAGATGCGTGGCTTAAGTCCTTGGAGGATCATGCCATTGACATGCTCAACCTAACCATTAGTACATGGGTGTGTAACCGAGGCCCAGTCGATCCTGATACCATATTCATCATTGAAGTCTAGAAACTTCTTCTCGGTGAAGTTAGTCTCGAGGTTAGTGATGATGCAGTTAGGAACACCGAACCGGTAGATGATGTCGAGGAAGAATTTGACCGCCTCTTCCGAGCTAATGTTGGTGATGGGCTTGGCCTCTATCCACTTGGTGAACTTGTCGACCACCATGAGTAGGTGAGTGAAGCCGCCTAGGCCTTTTTTGAGGGGTCCTACCATGTCAAGGCCCCAGACCATGAATGGCCAGGTGATGGGGATGGTTTAGAGCTCTTGTGCTGGCAAATGGGTTTGTCGAGCATAGAACTGGCATCCTTCACACCTGTGGACAACCTCCTCTACATCTCGTAGTGCGGTGGGCTAGTAAAAACATTAGCGAAAGACTTTTCCAACCAACGACCTTGGTGCCACGTGATATCCACAGATTCTGGCATGGACGTTGAGGATGAGCTGCTTCCCTTGGTCGGTCGAGATGCACTTCATGAGTATTCCCGACGGACTTAGTTTGTAGAGTTCATTTCCGATCTCAACAAAGGTCTTGGCACGTCAGACGATTTGCCGTGCTTCGATCCTTTCAGATGGAAGAATCTCCTCGAGGAGGTAGGCGAGTAGCAGCGCTCACTAGTCAGATTGATCGAGTGCCAACACAACGACATCGTCATAGAGGCACTAGGGTCGGAGCCCTCGACCGCTAGCCTGGCATCGAGGTTAGAGCCCCTAAACACTAGCTTAGCATCAGGGTGTGTCTAGATCGGACCTTCTAGGATGTGGATAGATGGCTCATGGAGATCGTTGATGAAAATCCCACTTGGGGATGGATCCCACCTGGCGGCCAATTTTGTGAGAAAATCGGTAGCATCATTGTCCTTTCAGGGGACGTTATGCAGCTCGATTTCCCTAGAATTTGTCCTTGAGCTTGCACACCTCTTGGCAGTATGCTGCCATGAGGAGGCTTTTGCAAGAGGACTCCTTCATGACCTGATCGATGACCAGCTCTAAGTCGCCACGAATGTAGAGTCATGTAGCACCAAGTTCAATGGCAATGCGTAGTCCATTGATGAGGCCCTCGTACTCCATGGTGTTGTTTGAGGCTAAAAAGTGGAGGCAGATGGTGCAGCAGAGCCTACTCCTATCTGGGGAGATCAAAACCACTCTAGCCCCTAATCCAGGTGCCATGACGGACCCATCAAAGTACATTGTACAGTACTCGTGGGTGACGTCTAGGTTTGGTAGCTGGACCTCTGTCCATTCGGCAACAAAATCTGCGAGAGCTTGAGATTTAATGGTGGTACATGGGATATACCTGATGTCATGGCCCATGAGTTCGAGTGCCCACTTGGAGATCCATCCCATGATGTCGCAGTTGTGGATGATATCTCTAAGCAAGTATGAAGTGACGACCACGACTTCATGGTCGGTGAAGTAGTGCAGGAGCTTCTGGGTCACCATTAGCACAGCATATAGGAGCTTCTACACCTAGGGGTACCGGACCTTGGGGTCGGTGAGGACCTCCCTGATGAAGTATATGGGCTGCTGGACCTTAAGGTGGTGTCTCGGCTCCTCCCTTTCGATGACCAGGGCAGTGCTCACCACATGGTTGCTCGCCACGACATAGAGGAGGAGGGGTTCTCCCTGTTCGAGAGTGACAAGGATTGGGGCTGATGTTAGGGATGCTTTGAGGCTCTCTAGAGCCTACTGAGCTTCCTCAGTCTAGACAAAGGCATCTATCTTTTTGAGGAGCTTGTAGAGTGGCATCCCCCATTCATCGAGCCAGGAGATGAATTAGCTCAGGGCGGCCAGACAGCCAGTGAGCCTTTGTAAGCCCTTGACATTGCGTAAAGGGCCCATGTTAGAGATGGCCATGATCTTTTTGGGGTTGGCCTCGATGCCATGCTCGGACACAATGTATCCTAGTAGCTTTCGCTTTGGAACCCCAAAAACACATTTCTTCAGATTCAATCTGATGTTGAACCTTCAGAGGTTCGCGAACATTGTGGCCAAGTTTGCAATTAGGTCGCAAGCTTGAGCCTTTTTACCACTATGTCATCAACATAGACGGCGATCGTTGCTTTCAGCCGCTTAGCTTGATCAGGCTGATCAAGTGGGTCGATTAGGTCAACGAAGCATTGCTGCATGCACCTTTGGTAGGTGGCGCTAGCGTTCTTTAGGCCAAAAGGCATGGTTACATAGCAGTATGAACCATATGGGGTGATGAACAAGGTTGCGAGCTGATCAGACTCTTTCATCATGATCTGGTGATAGCCCGAGTAGGCATCCAGAAAAGGAGAGGATCTTGCAACCCGAGGTGGAGTCGACTATCTGGTCTATGCGTGGCAAAGGAAGTGATCCTTTGGACACACTTTGTTGAGGCCAGTATAATCAACGCACATTCTCCATTTCCTAGTCTTCTTTTTAACAAGAACAGGATTGGCAAGCTAGTCGGAGTGGAATACCTCTCTAATAAATTTGGCTGCCAGGAGTTTGGTGATCTCTTTGCCTATGGCCCTGCGCCTCTCATCGTCAAAATAATGCAGGCGTTGCTTAGCAGGCTTTGAGCCTAGGATGACACGCAGCGCATGCTCGGTGACATCCCATGGTATGCTCGGCATGTCAGAAGGCTTCTATGTGAAGACATCGTGATTGGCATGCAGGAAATAATTGAGCTCGCATTACTATTTGGCTAGGAGCTGGGTCCCAATCCACACCGTCTTGGTTGGGTCGGTGGGGTCAATTCCCACCGCTTTGGTTTCCTTGAGCAAGCAGAAGGCCATCAAGGAGTTTGGTTTGTTGTAGTCTAGGACTATTGGGGTCGATGACTCCCTGAGCCATGGAAGCTCGGACGAGATGATGACTATGGTGGCGAGCTCGAAATGCTCACGATCGCACGTGAAGGCGTGTGAGAAGGTGCTGCTCATGGTGATGATGCCATTCGGTCCCAGCATCTTCAGCTTGAGGTAGGTGTAGTTTGGGAATGCCATGAATTTGGCATAGCATGGCCACCCCAAGATGGCATAGTAGGAGCCTAGAAAGTCCACCACTTTGAAGGTGAGGACCTCTAAGTAGAAGTTGGCTCAGTTGCCAAACGTGACGGGCAGGTTGATCTGCCTGAGCGGGTTTGCCTGTGGAAGGGAGAGCTCACTAGGCGAAGTTCCAACCAGGGGATGTGCATGGCATCGAGGGTGTCGATGTAGAGGATGTTGAGGCCGCTGCCTCTGTCCATCGGCACCTTGGTGAGGTGCTTCTTGCGGACGATGGGGTCGACGATGAGCGAGTAACATCCTAGTCTCGTGACATGGGAGGGATAGTCCCTCTGATCAAAGATGATTGGAGATTCCGACCAGCTGAGGAAGGAAGGGTCGGATGTCTCGGTGGCGTATGCCTCCCTATAGCGCACCTTGTGCTGGCTCTTGGACCAGATGGCGTTAGATCCACCAAAGATCATGATGCTTTCCTCAGGGTTGGGGAAGCTATCTCCGTCCTTACTTGTCATGCCTTCTTTCTTGGCTGTCGCCTCTTTGCCATCTCTGTAACACCCCAGGTGTTTGCCACTAGTTAAGCAATGGGTTTGAGCTCAAACATGGCATGTTAAGTGATGATGAAGATGTCAAGGTCAAACCTAAGGAAATGAGCCCCAACCTAAACTTGGATATTGCACCCTTGCTTTACATATAGGCCCTTTTCAAGATATATGCTTGGCTAGTATTATTGGAATATCTTCATATGTCTCACATAAATACCCATCTATATTGATCCATGGAAAAGTTTCGTGAAGTTTGGAATCAAGAGGTCACATGAAATAACGAGTTATGTCCTTGCTTGAATTATTTTATAAAGTGAATAGAATTCTCGATCATCAACCAAATCTTGCAACCATGCCCAAATTACTCTAGATGAACTCTACAACAAAAGTCATGAAAGGTTCATGTTGAGCAAATGCCAAGAAAATGCTTCAATGGATCACGAAGGATAATTTAAGCTTTATCGTAACCCAACTTTGGTCTAAGTAGAACTATAGCTTCTGCACCCGTTTTAAAGTTGGACATTAAATAAAAGTTGAAGCTCATGTTATGTAGAAGAAAATTTGTTTTGGATTATACCATAGATCGATTCAGAACTAAGTCTAGCAATGGCTCAAAGTTGGAACCTGCTCCTGATTTCAGCACTTAGAAATATTCTAAGTCTAGAAATTCATCGCCATCGGCATTGACGTCTCGCGTTCTCCAAATTTTGTTAGGCAACTTGATTTGGTCCAAAGATAAAAGTTGGAGTGTACATGATGGCGAAGAGCATGTATAAAGATGGCACTTGTTGGACCTTGTCTTGACCATCGATTTTTGGAGTTTGTTAATCGTCATCAATGCATTAACAATGCCACTTTGGAGATTAAATTACCCACTATTATGTTGCTCAAATGACTAGAGTGCCTTAATGAAAAATGTAGAGCAGGCTGAGGTGAACAAACTTCACTTTTGGCCCAAGGTCTGATTCGGCCTGGAAGTGGCCCAAATTGGCTCCCCACCATGTCAACTCCGGCGCTCGCCACGTGCTCGACAGTTTGTCTTCGTGGACGCCATGCACCAGGGCATGCTCCCACCATTTCCGCGTGGCCACAACTGGCCAATGCGCATTCTACCCCAGTGCCATGCACTGCCGCATGCCCTACTCCTCCATAACCGAGTGCCAGAGCTACCCCGTCCCTCACCGTCCCTTCTCGCTCTCTCACTCGCGCTCTGGCCGCACCAGAGCAGAGCCGCCATGGCCGGCCGGCCAAGCTCTGCCGCCACTGTGTTCTGCCGCTCCATCCTTCCTTAGCCAGAGCCATGAGCCTCAGCGCCCTCGCCTTCACCTGTCGTGCACATCGAACCCCTTAGCCACCTTCCTCCCTCGCCTGTGCTGCTCGTCCTTAGAGCCGCTACCGTCGCCGCCATTGGCTGCCGTGGTCGCACCGCCACAAGCTACCTCAGGCCAAGCTGGCAGCCCTATGGGTGCGCGTGGGCCACCTGGTCCTCCCCGCCACTCCACCACCGCCGTCGACGACCACAGTCGCCGGAGCCACGAGCCGGCCGCTCCCCTGCGCTGTCGTCCAGAGGTGGAAGAGGATGGACCTCGCGCGGCAATAAGGGAAAAGGCAAGGGGGTTATGTGAAGAACTACTGACTAATGTGAATAGTACTCATAAGGACCTCTTCGCTAACATTTGATTTATATTTTCCGCAGGGTCCTCGATGTAAGATTTAAATTTCCTTTCTCTGATTTTTTTAGATTTGAATGCTCCACTTTGAAAATTCATAGTAATTCATACAAAAATTGTAAAATAGAAAATGAGGACTTTTTGGAATCCTTGTGAAATTGTCTATGCATTAGATCTATAATGTGGCGTGTTTTAGTTTAAATATTTTGCTGTAAAAATAGATTTATGCAGTTAGGTTTTTAATGCTAGTTATATTTGTCTTTTTCATAACTGTAGTTATTTTGCTCAAATAAATGTGAAATTTTTATGGGATGCTCATCAAGTGATTGTTGTTGTCTGGTAAAAATTTCATGAGTTTAGGATTTATATTTTAAGAGGTATAAAAATAACAAATGCCCTGTAATGCTTTGCTCCTACTCTGAATAGTTCTGCATGTTTGAATTAATTGGCTCAGTTAAGTTATGAATCATGACTTGAGGAAAATACATGAGTTGTAGTACTTTTCTTAAGATTTCCAAAAAGTTAAATATCATGATTTTTGGCTAAGTAGATCTTGAGTTATACTTGCTTAAATCTCTATGGCTGTTTCAGCTCAAAACCAGAGAGGGTTTCCTTGTTCTTATTGTGGGGCCTTCTTAGTAGTAGAATTAGCTTTAGGTGTTTACAACAAAGTTGTTTAGAATTTACTAAGCTTTCTAAAAAGTCTATAACCATATTTATTGGACATGTATAACTCCATTTATAGCTGTTTAAAGTGGCATATCAGTTTCTGTCTATGTTTTGGATAGAGGTGTAATTATTGGATTAATTGACCCTTCTAACTATAGAATCATCTTAATATGAGAATAATAAAGTTTTAGGTAACTTCCTAATCTTTTCAAAAAGTTATGGTTCATGTTTGTTGGAGGTCTAGAACTCTAGTTATGCTTCTCTGAAGTTTCTATCAGTCTTCTGTACCACTGTTGTTGGGCTACATTTGTAGTTTTTGCTTGTGTAATCATTTTCGTGGTGCAAATGATGTTTGCTATGGTTGTAGTGAATACAAAAGTTGTATCAAATTTCATAATCTTGCTTGTGTTCAAATTGTAAGACCATAGGCCTGATAGTTTAGGAGTTACATGACTTTTAAATCTTCCGTCCAGTTTTGATTGTTTTCGGAGCAGATCTGAAAGATGCTAGTGTTGATTTAGTTAGGATTTGAATCCCACCTAGATAATAATAAGGAAGTTGTATATAATTCATGTATCTATCTTTTGTTAAAATTTGGTGTCATTTGGCCAAGTAGTTTGTGAGTTATGTCTGTTTAAAGTTGGGTGTCAGAAATAGCTGCTCTCTGTCAATTGTGGACCAGTTTCTATAAATGAGTATATTTGACTTGGTTAACTTGAGAATCATGCTAAGATGATTAAATATGAATTGTAGAAAATTTCATAAGCTTTCCAGAATGTCTTATTTCATAGCTATTGGATTTGTATAACTCTAGTTATGATCCTAACATGAAGCTGTTGTTTCCAGTCCAGAAATAGACATATGCTAGTTGGGGTTGTTTACTCCATGTGTTGCTAAGTGTGGCTTATGCCCTTGTTGATGGTCAAGTTATGATACTTGTGACCTTGTTAAACTTGTGTCATGCTTGATGTACTTTCTCTCTATGGTTAGTTGTGTGATGTTAGTTAAATAGCTATTGGTGTCTATGTTTTGCATAATCTTGTGTTGGTCTTGAATGCTTATGTGAGGCATCTTGTGTTACCATTCATCACATTCATACATATGCATCTTGCATCTCATTTAGGTATGCTAGATGAACCATGTGAAGGATGTGATGTAGAGCCAAACTCGAAGATTGGGTTTGGTGGATCTATCCCAAAGATGGAAGGACTAAGCAAGTGCTAGGACCGGAAATGTCACCAAGTCGGTGCAAGCTAACTGAACTGACTTGTGTCGGATCCCAGGCAAGCCTTGGAGCATTCTAAGTCTCCTACTTTATAAAAGTAATTCTTTCTATATACGAGTTTATATATTGTTGCATTAAGTTGTAGGAGTTGATTGAAACCGTTGATGCATTTATTACTATCCTTGCCTACCTTATTACCTTTTTACCCTGTTATGTCGGGATCAAATAACTGCTTAGCCTTGCTTAGACCGGTAGCGATCGGTGATTTTCGGTCACCGATATTTATAGGTGGTTACTGGAAGAATTTAGCTATGGAAAGAACAATATCCTGGAATTAACCATGTGTGATGGATAATTGGAGACCGGACGGAAAAGTTGGAGGCAAACCAGACAGGGTTCTGGGGTACTGTTAGTTTTCCATCTGTGTCGATTAAGGACCAATCGTTGCTCATCCCTCTTGTCTTGTTGAACGCATGCCTCACATTTAGCTAGCCAAATAAAGTACCTTTCGACCATGAAGCTAGTGACACTATTCGAGCCGGGATAAACTCAGATTGGCAGACTGGTGCTGAAGGGGGTATGACGGGGACACGAAGAGTGAGCCCAAGGTGCGTCCTAGCTGTCGGGTGGTCCCTAGGTAGTGCGGTCTCTGACTGTTATCCCACGGCTACTTGGAAAGTGTCATTAGTGATATGTAGCTCACTTGATCGGTGAGTGTGGTTTGTGTGAGGAATAAATCACTAGCTAGTTAGGAATCGATTCGAATCACCATCACTCCTGAATAGTGAGCACTTGACTCGAGCTACAGCATCGTAGTAATTATGATGGAACACTGATGGTTATCTGGATGGTATGGGATATGCTAAATCTAAGTTGGTAACTGGATATTATTGGTTAATCAAGTAATTGCTATAGTATAGGTGCTTACCTAGATGGATAGGTCATAATAAAGATGATGTAAAGTACTTAAAATGGTTTCTTCATGATAGCTTATGCTTTTCGCAAACGAGTCAGCTAGCCTACTAAATTAAGCTATGCATGATCCTTGGTGTCATTTGTTTTAGTTTCCGACGGGTAAGTCTAGCTGAGTACATTCGAGTACTCAGGGTTTATCCCACCATGTTATAGGTGAAGTTCTTGGCCTGTTGAAGATGATGGCTAACCACCGGTGGGCTCGGTGATTCTATAGTTACTTCTCATTTATATGCTCTTATCGGATGATGTCACTTATGCTAGCAATGTATCTGGAACTTATATTAATGTAATCCTTTGAAAGCAAATGTTGTTTTCACTAATCGGTTTTGAAATCCAAACTTACACTATTATTTGTGAAACCATTTGTAATATTATTTCCGCTGCAACTCTACGTATGTGATGTGTATTTGCTTAATCACGCGATCTTGGTTGTGATGTTGATTTACCGAGGTCCTGCGTGACACTCGGCGGACTACCGGGTTTATATAAGTGAGAGTATGCGTGTGTCAACATGTTAAGCGGGAACAGCCGTACTTGATCTTGTATAAATTGGGCGGTTCTATCATAGTCTCCTTCTTTCGGCCTGCCGACCTGTCATAGGAAACGTTTGAGGAGCTCGCAGTCCTTGTAGAGGTGTTTGATAGGGTAGGCATGGTTGGTGCATGGGCTGTCCATGAGCTTGTTGAAGTGGTCAGGTAGTCCCTGTTGGGGTTGCTTTCCCGTGTGATCAGCTGCGGCAACCAACACGGTGTTGTCCGATCGGCGCCAATCCTTTTTGTTCTTCTTGCCCCTCTATGTGGAGGGGCCCTCGTCTTGGTACGTGCGCTTGGCCTTGCCTTTGTTGAAGATCGCTCTGACCGCCTCCTCACCGGAGGCGTGCTTGGTGGCGACATTGAGCAGGTTGCGGGTGGTACGGGACTTTAGGCAGCCAAGATTGTGGATTAGGGACTTGCAGGTCGTTCCATGGAGGAATGCGCTGATGATGTTCGCGTCGATGATAGCAGGGAGGGCGTTGCATCATTGGGAGAACCTATGGATGTAATCCTGTAGGGACTCGCTGGACTCCTACTGGCAGCTCTTGAGGTCCTATGAGTTACCAGGGCGGACATACGTCCCCTAGAAATTTCTGACGAAGACCCACTTGAGGTCCGCCCAGTCGCGGATGCTGTCATATGGGAGGAATTCAAGCCTTGCCCGAACATGTTCCCCCACAAAGATGGGGAGATACTGAATGATAAAATAGTCATTATCCACTCCTCTAGCTCGGCAGGCGAGCTAGAAATCCTCGAGCCAAATACCGGGGTTTGTCTCCCCGGTGTACTTGGTGATGTTGGTGGGTGGTAGGAAGCGCTGTGGGAACGACGCTCTCCGGATATGCCGGTCAAAGGCCTGTGGTCCTAGGCCCTTAGGACTAGGACTCCAGTCGTCTGGCCGGTGACCATGCCTAGGACGTGTTTCACCGCTCCCCTAGATGGTTCGGCCGGGATCCATATCGCCTACCCTCACCACCACTCGGTGGACATCATCATCAGTCGGGCCTAATGTCAGTTTCTGATGACGCTGCGAGCATCTTGGTGTAGATCGAACCATTTGTGTACTGGCGGTCGGTGTGGAGCAGGCGCTAGGTTGGATCGCGGCGTTGCTGCTGCCTCCTGAGCCACGCTCGGTGGCTGTAGCAGTGAGCGGATGGAGCGATCCGTCTGGCGCGTTCCCACTCCCCCAGTGGGGAGAGAGGGCGTGTGTCGAAGTCACGATGTGGAGCTTTCCGCCTATTGAACGGCAATGGCTTCTACCAGCGTCTGGAGGTTCTGGTAGACCGCCCGCTCCTAGGGTCAATGGGCTCAAGAATGCCACGCAGAAGCATTGTCGCAGTGGCGATGTTCTGGCTAGCCCGAGTGAACTGTGGGGGGTTGTTCCCCTCGTTCATGATGTCATGTTAGACCTAGCAGGCGTGACCCTAGGAACTGCCCGCCGGGTCATGCGCATGGGGCGCAACATGTAGCACCGAGCACGCTGGCGCAGGTGGCGGCTAGTTCTGCCGCCGTTGTCGTAGCTCCTTGGTGTGCCCTTGTGTGAGCGCGAGGACCCCCGCACATGGGTCCGGAGTGGTGTGAGTCTGCACAGACTCTGCAACCACCGGTGGCTGTCTCGGAGCGTCCGCCATAGCGCACTCTCAAGACGGACGATGGCTAGGTGTCATGTCGTTGATGCTAGAGCCATCGCTCTCACCCTTGTCATCCGAGAGTTCATGGAAAGTGGTAGGAGCATAGCTCATCATTCCCATGAATTCGGATGTGAGAGGGGATGGCACCAGCATCCTTCGGAGCCCCCGAGCGCACGTGTCCGCGGGGGACATGAGGCCGTAGGGGAACCGATCATACAGTGTTCGTGGTACGGACAATATGGTCCCTCTGGATAATTAGCGGGAGATAGTAAATAGAGAGTAAATAACAGTATGCATATTACTCACAGCGGGGTTCGAGTAGAGAGTTTGCTTAGAATGAAGCGCAGATGCCTCGTCGTTAAAGTCGTCATGCATCCCAGAGCCGATGGAGGGCGCCCCTTCGACAGGCGCTGGAACGAGTGCCTCCTCGTGGAGGTGTAGTACGCCGAGTCGGTCGGCGATGAGGTCTAGGCTTCTGAAGAGGAAGGCTTGGGATGCCTCAAAGATGGGTGGAACCCACATCTCAATAGGTGGGAGTGCAGAAAACTCCAGTGAGCCAAAGCGAGTCATATCACTTGAGCCCACCATGGCGAAGGTGGTGGAAAAGTTGGCTATCTGATGACCAAAAAGTATTGAACGTACAACGTCTTCCCCACGGACGGCGTCAACTATCAGTGTAGAAAGTGATCAACACATAAATATTTGTAGTTTTACCATACGTTGTGATCGGAAGTGGCCTAGCACTCAATGACATAGGATTTATACTGGTTCAGGCAATGTGCCCTATGTCTAGTTTGAGTCGGTCGGTGACTTTATTCCTGAGCTCAGGTGCTCAAAGTTTACAGTGGGGTTACAAACAAGAAGGAGAAAGATGGGGATACAAGAGGTCCAGTTGGACTCTAGTCAGAGGGGCCAAGAGTGACGGGAGCTCCGCTATTCGCTATGTGTTTGAGCGTGTGCTTGTGGTTTCAACCTGGCTGTTCTGTTGTCGTGAACTAGTGAACTTGATCGATCTGAATCAACTTATCTGTTGGAAGAGAGTGCATCCCCTTTTATAGATAAAGGGATGGTCTTACAAGTGAGAGGGGGGAGTACGTTCTCTACTAAGTCTTGCTGCCCACGCCGACGGGTAAAAGATGATGGTAGGCGCCCACAATACTGTTGAATGTCAGATGCACGTGGGAGGTTGTGTCTTCTTCTTCAGATATGGTAGATGTCGGTACCTGCTATACTGTTGATGCCGAGAGGCACATGGGGAGAGCCTTAACGTATTTGTCTGGTATGGGAGTTGATGGCGCCCACAACACTATAGGAAAAATATCGGCGTCTACAACACTGCTTGCGTTCTGTCATGCTAGGGAGGTCGTAGGGTACTGTCCTATAGGTGTATAGGGTACAGTCCTCGGTATTGCTGTTGACTTGAGTGCGCTGCCTTAGTTTCTCCGTTTGTTTCCTGATCCTTATCGAGTGGGTGTCCCCGGTCGGTTGATCCCAGTCGGCTATGATTACGCTAGTCGGAGAGGAGCCATAGGTAGGGGTCCGGCGCATTTTCGATCGGAGAAGCGGACCGGAGTCGGAAGTGGTGTTTTGACCAAGCCTTCCGGTTAGAGAGATCATTCGGAGGCGGGCTGAAGACTAAAGAGAGTGCTCCGGTTGGAGAGGTAGGCCAAAGTCGGAAGCAGGTGTCGTTTTTCCTCGACCAGGCCTTCTGGTTGGAGATTGGATCGTCCTTCTGGCCTGTTGTCTAGGTTTTTGGGCCGGCCCATGAGCTACGCGTTGCTCGCAAGGTTGTCTGTTGGGCCGAGCTTTTATTGGGAAGCCGGTCTATGAGGGACCCCAGGTTTATGAACCCAATATTACCCTTGCTCAAATGTGCCAACCACCAAGTGTATCACCTTGTGCACATGTGTTAGCATATTTTCATAAATAATTTTCAAGGGTGTTAGCACTCCACTAGATCCTAAATGCATATGCAATGAGTTAGAGCATCTAGTGACACTTTGATAACCGTATTTCGATACGAGTTTCACTCCTCTTAATAGTACGACTATTAATCCTAAATGTGATCACACTCACTAAATATCTCGATCACCAAAACAAAAAGGCTCATATCACTTATACCTTTGCTTTGAGCTTTTTGTTTTTCTATTTCTTCTTTTCAAGTCCAAGCACTTGATCATCACCATGGCATCACCATCATCTTGTCATGATCTTCATTTGCTTCACCACTTGAAATGTGCTACATATCTCATGGTTACTTGATAAACTAGGTTAGCACTTAAGATTTCATCAATGCACCAAAACCAAACTAGAGTTTTCACCGCCGCATCGGAGACGCTGCGACGGGAGACACGAGGGAGAGAGCGATGGGAAGAGAAAGGAACAAGGGGATTTGAAGAAGTTTTTTTTTCAAATTGGGATGAGGAAGGGGAGAGGTGCGAGATATTTTTGCTTACTGGGACCGTAGGAACTCATTGGCTGTTGGAGAATAAACGTTTTAGATACGTGACCCTTTTCTGGTGGATGATCAAAACCATAAAATATGTATCGTATTTAGATAAGTGCTATCGGAGATTGTCTTAGTCGCCTTCTAACCCCTCCACTCGCGAGTTGCGACTGGTTGTGCTGTGATGCCGTCCGCTCCGTTCCAGTTCCCGTTCTTTCTCCACCTAGTCCCACTGAAGCTGGGCCCCGCACCCTTCGTTTCTCACTGTCACATGGTCCCATTGATACCGGGAGCCACTGACTGGCAGGCCCCACGTTCTCCCGCCCGCTTCCTCTCCATTACACCCTCTCTCCTCCGTGCCGCCGCGCTTTTCTCCTCCCGCGCCCCTCCGCGAGCTCCCTGCCCCTCGCGCTCCCGCCGGCGACAAGCTCCCGCCAGAGTTTGGTAGATCAGGGTGCTGTGCCGGCACGCGTGGAAGGGATGGAGGACCTCGCGGGTTCGCGTGGCGGCGGGGGGTGCGGTGGTCTTGACGCGCAGATCGAGCAGCTCATGGAGTGCCGCCCGCTCCGAGAGACGGAGGTGAGGCGTGCCACCCAATCTCCTTCCATCTGGCTTCTTTGATTCGGCTTATGACGGCCGGTTTCGGCGGGGGAGTTTCTTTAGGGTTAGATCGTTTTCGGGAAAGATGACGCCTTTCTGTGGTCCGGGTTTCGCCGGCTGCGGTAGATCTCTCATGTCTTTACGTCATTGAGTGGAATAAGGCCCGTTTCTACATGCGCTCCTAAAATTCCTGTGACGTAGAATGTTTAGACACATGCATGTCTATTAAATATAGACTAATTATGAAGCTAATTACACAACTGGCGACTAATTTGCGAGATGAATCTTTTAAGCCCGAGTAGTCTGATTTGACAACATTGTGCTACAGTAAACATGTGCTAATGACAGATTAATTAGGCTTAAAAAATCGTCTCGCAAATTAGCCTCCATCTATGTAATTGGTTTTGTAATTAATTTATATTTAATGCTCTTTATTAGTATTTACACATTCGATGTGACATGAATTTTAGGAGCGACTAAAGAACCAAACACCCTCTAAATCCTGCAGCTTTTTGTGCTCCTATGGTTTCTGGATCAGAATATGCTATAGCAGCTTATGCCATAGATGCCGAATCTAGCTCTGCTCTGTGTTTTGGTACTACTAAACCTGAATTTATGGTGGCTGTATTTGTCATTGCATCGACATTCTTGCTACTTTATGGCCTGCACTGCTGTTTAGTTCCGGTGGTAGGATTGGAATGCTTTTTTAACTGCCTGGAGCATTGTCAGGTTAAAACACTGTGTGAGAAGGCCAAGGAGATATTAATGGAGGAAAGCAATGTTCAGGTACGGCAGATCTCTCACACAATTACTCAGCTTGACCTTTTGTTTTTGGTGCTACAATGTTTGTCTCTTCACTGCCTATCATAACATCCATGGTTTTGGGGCCTAAGGTTGGTTGGGGAATATACTGAATGCATGCGCTACTTAGTTTGGGTAACATCGTCCTCAGTGATAATCTATTTGTAATTTGTAATTGAATGTTATTATATTAGTATTTATGTATATGTATAGAGGGAACCGACATCATATGCAGGAAGAATTGAAAATTTTGTGCCCTTTTTCTTGGGCGTCCCATGAAAGAAGTTGACCTTTTTGGAGTTTAATACCTTAAGGGTACTAGTACCTTCCACCTGTGGAATATGCAGTCAACACTCTGTGCTGGTTGGCATGCAAAAGTGATTTAATGACAAACGAGAGGGAAAGTATGGGTGCCTCACTATTGGCTAGGTAATCCCAAGTTTGTGCATGTACTTTCAAACTAATAATGCTGTATTTATTATTTGCATGTTTGTTTAATGTTTCAAGTTTCTTTTGGTAGGTTTTGACCCCTTATTGCTGTGTGTATAGCTACAACCAAAAGGATGATCTGATGTGTTTACACTTCTTTATTCCATTTGATTAACTGTTAGTTTCTGGTGTGAAGTTTGATGTGCCAAGTAGAATTTTATCTGTGGCCACAGCCAAAGAGTGCTTGCTTTATGTACATTTGACATGCATGCAACTATGCTGTTTTATGTTCCAGCAGAAGCTGTTTTAACTTGGCCTTTTTATGCTATATATGTACAGCCAGTTAAAAGCCCTGTGACAATTTGTGGTGATATTCATGGCCAATTCCATGATCTTGTAGAACTTTTCCGGATTGGTGGGAAGGTACTCAGTACACTGTGCAATCTTTGTGCATTATATCTCTCTTTGCACTTTTGATGCTGTTCATTTCATTCTCCGAGAGCTGACAGATCATTCTTTGTTGTTTACCAGTGTCCAGATACGAATTATTTGTTTATGGGTGATTATGTGGATCGTGGCTATTACTCTGTTGAGACAGTAACGGTAAGATCTAGCCTGATAGTTGCATTTGTTTTTTTTTATGAATTATGATAATAGAAGACCAATGTTCCCATGTTTAGTTTCCATCTGCTGTTGTGTTGGTTTCATTCCACCCCTATTTTTAATTTTCTATCTAACTCATTTAACTTTCAAATTCACAAGTTATATGTGCAGTGTTTTTCTTGAATAGCAGTGAGATCTATAGTCTAAGTCTAGCATGCATAAATAAGTCAATGTTGTCGTGTGGACACTCACAAATCACCGTTGTTGTTGTCACCAATGTTTTTAAGGCGTCGCTTTGGCGTCGCCTAATCGGCAAGGCGCTACAGGCGGGACGACTTGGCGGACGACTCGCCTCAGATTGGTATGGCGTCCGCCTTACTACCATGGCGTCCGGAAGTCGTCGATTTGGCGTCCAATTCGTCGAAATCAAGCAAGGCGGGCACTCCTCGCGCGGATGGGGAGGCCTCTGTTCTGGGCGGTGGGAAAACACGTGAGAAGGATTGGAAACGCGGGGAAAACTGAGAGAGAAGGGGTGCGCGGGAGAAACAGAGCGCGCCGGAGGGAGAGAGAGAGCGGGCGCGCGGGAGATTCACCAGCAGGAGAGCGGGAGGGGAACCAGAAGCCGCAGCTCGCCCGTGCGGACGCGTTCTCCCGCGCTGACGGGAGAAGTTGTTGCCCGCCCACCGCCGAGTCGTGTGGTCGCCTGTGTGGGCTGCGGCCATGTTCCCCTGATCGGCGCTGACCTGCAACATCTTGAGGAGAGAGGGAAGCAAGAGATAGGGAGGGACGGAGGCGGAGCGGTAGTGGAGAACGAGAGAGAGGGAGATGCGGCGGCGCTGGGGAGAGGATTGGGAGCTCGAGATATGAAGCAGGAAGGTCAAAGGTGAGGGTATATGGGCTGCCTGGTGGGCTGGGCCTGACTACTTCTTGCTCCTTCTCCTTTCTTTTCCTTTTTCCTTTTCGTTTTTCTTCATTATCTACCACTCTAAGCCGCTTTTTAAAGATTCCCTTAAGATGTTAAGGCGTCGCCTCGCCTCACGCCTTAGTCGCTTAAGCGTAAGGCGGTAGTCGGTCGCCACGCCTCGCCTTACCGCCTTGAAAACATTGGTTGTCACCCTAATTTCCTTTCCACTGTTCATAGAATGTTTTTTCCTTATCTCTTTCCACTTTTCTGTTAGTGTGATTTTCTCTATTTCCTTTGTTTAGTAAATGGCTGAAAATTGTTTCTTTTTGTTCTATTGCGTTTGTTATCTAGAAACAAGAACAAGAGCAGAACATAAGTTGCAGATGATTTGGCTAGTGCCAGTTTTCACTCCGCAAATTTCCCCTGAAGTTTGGCATTAGCAGTTTGTTGCAAGGGTGCTATGGATATACAAATGGAATGAAATCCTTGTAGAATATTTTGAACTAAACCAAATGTGTGTCAATTCTAGCAACCATTACCAAAAATAGGACTATTTATGAAAGTAAGCATATCTGTTGATTCTATTATGTTAATGAATTTTCTGTTAGTCATTATTTGTTGACATGATATAGTGGCCATCGTGCAGCTTTTGGTTGCACTTAAGGTGCGGTACCCACAACGCATCACAATTCTTCGTGGAAACCATGAGAGTAGGCAGGTACGGTAACTCCGCAACACCTATGAAATTATTTGCTCTTTCATTAGTTAAAATACTGACCTTCTCATTTTGTTTATTAGTGTTACCTTTTCTTTAGCTACTGTCTGATTTGTATGCATATAGAATCGTGCCTACTCTTACATATATCTCACTTGAAATTATTTGCTCCTTCATTAACTAAAATACAAACCTTCTCATTTTGTTTATTAGTGTTACTTTCTTTAGCTATATTCTGATATGAATGCATATAGAATCACGCCTGCTCTTTGTTGTAAATCTCACTCAAATTCTGTATTTCATTTGAGGAATCTTCAATTTTGCAGATCACACAGGTGTATGGCTTCTATGATGAATGCCTACGAAAGTGAGTTATTTAGGTGCTTGAAAATCACCTACTCATCTACTCTTATTCCTTGTATAGTCTGTGTACTGCAGCATCACATTCATACTAGAAGACCGCCAATGACTTTGGATTAGGAAAGTGTGGCAGAAATTTAGAGCACCTAACCTTAGGCTACTTAGTTGCTCCACGGTGATCATAAGACTGACAAATCTTATACCATAGTTGAATACTGTAAGAGCAACTCCAAGAACCTCTTTATACCCTTCTTTATTGACTAGGTAGCGTGCCCGTGCGTAGCTACGGGACAACTAAACTTTTGTATTAAAAATACACGGATCACACAATAAAATAACAATACTGTGAAATTAAATACGACGTTAAAGTGATTTAATCCAAAAGGCAAAGTTCGTAAAAATAAAACAAGATAAAATTTGTAAAAAATAAACAAACGATCAAATTCATTAAAATTCACGTCTCATATATTATATAACCAAATATTTTTATCACATAATAAATGTCGCATAACGACTATGAGGCATGTTCAAGACTACGAGGCATGTTCAAGCAGCTATGTGGCCAAGAACGGATTCACAAAATGAGGCATTTTCATGCAAGTTTTATGGCATCATGATCACTAAATAAGTTACAAAACATCCATGTTTACAATTCAGAATGTGGAGAGGCCATCGTCACAAGCTCAAGGAACTCCCCTTCAGAATTGCATTGAAGCACTTGCTTAGGGGAGAGGCCATCGAGGACTCCTTCTGGAAGTTCCCTAAACCATGCTTGTCCAATTTAAATGTACAGAAGTTTCAGTTCTCTGAACCATGCCTGTCCAATTTAGATGTCCAATTTAAACATAGTTTCATGGTTGTTTCAAGCTGACATGTCCTACCTTAATTAGGCTGGCCAAGCAGTGAACACCAATGTCCTCAGGTACAACTCCTTTGTTCAGCTGGTCCCTCACGTGTTCCTCTTGGTCATTCTCCGGATTAATGCGAAAGATCCCCTCTGCCTGAAATTGGAATGCAGGAAACTTCAGGGCCTACATGGTTTCACTACTTGATACATTTCTTAGGGGAAGTAAATTTATCAGGCACTTGCTGGTTGATAGAACAATTCTGAAACAAATGCAAACACTGACAGAAATAAAACCTAAAGCTTAATTAAAAATCATGAAATTGACTCCTTGAATATTCTAAATTCTCCAGTAGTTTTCTGAAAATATCAGACCTCATTTACAGTCAAAGGATTTATAGAAAAATAACTTAAGCAAACACTAAATCTTTTGAATTCATTGTGTACTTTTGATTCAGGAGAACAAATAAGTTTCGAATTTAATTGGGTCTATCCTTTTCTGGCCTCGCCATTGCTTCATATACCAGTGCCAAATGCTAAACCTTGACCAAAACTTTTTTGAACGAAACTCACAAATACAATAAAGAAGAGGTAGGAATTAGAAATACAAAGAAATGCAAATCAAACTTTTTTAGTCGAAACTCACAAATACAAATAGAATTGGTGAACCTTTTTTAGCATACATAAGACAACTTTCTCTGTTGAACCAACCTGACCGATGCTAGCTGCAGCTAGCAGTTCACAGTCGAAACTCCTCAACTTGGAGGACCAGTCAGGAGTTAGGACCAAGCTCGGCATCAAGGACTGAATTTAGCTACTTCCTTAGCATAACATCAGCACCTTGACGAACAATATCAAGAGCTGCCGACACCTACATTAAGTTGGCCAAAGATCAGTTTGAATACACTTGGACATCACAAGGCTATGGCAAATGAAGCATCAAATAAAAGGATGGACCAAAACTATGGCAAATAATTTTACAAAAGAAAATAATTAGCAATCTTCATTGTCACAATCTGAACAAAGGATGTGAACCCCTGTTGTCGGGTACCGTGAGAAGGGGTACCCTAAGCAAAATCCAAAAAACGACTGCTTAGACTTCGTAAAGATCGAAACCAGCTGAACGCTGTTGGCCTCGGCCGATTCTCCGACTCGCCCGAGGCTCCAAGGGCCTCGGCCGACTCTCCGACTCGCCCGAGGCCCATCGCCGCAGGCCTCGGCCGATTCTCCGATTCGCCCGAGGCCCCCTCGCTACCAACCCCGAGCGATTCCCCGCCAAAGGCCACGGCCGGGCCACCGACCCTCCGTCTCGCGCAAGGCAGGCTCGGCAGCACTCCGCCGCCTCTTCCTTCTCCCGTCCCTCTGACAAAACGTCGTGTCACATCAGCTCAGCCGACTGTTGCCCCTGACGACAACCGCACGCCCGGCACAGTACAGCAGAATGGCCGATGGGACAGGAGGCAGGACTGGGCAGGGGTTACCCGCCACTGTACTAACCACCGTAACGCCCATGCCTCACTATGCTGCCAACTCCTGCACCGAGGACAATGCAGCATGGGGAGCCACATCTGGGCTACTGTAGCCTCGGAATCAGTACCCAAGGCCAATAACTCCCCCCAAGAACCTCGACAGTTTGCTTCACGGGCTCGGCAGCCTGAGGGTCCATGACCACCGAGCCCCCCGCGATGGCTCGGCCTCGGCATAGTCGCTGCCCCCTACGACGTCATTACACGGCAACCCGCACGTCGCCCGCCATGCCCTGCATCAAGCCGTACTGGAGCCCCACGACGCACAAGACCGAATACGACCCGCATGTCACTTCCGCACGTC